>NW_009195737.1:0-3676 GCF_000690835.1 Fulmarus glacialis | reverse complement strand
CCTTCAGGTTCCTTACATGGTCTCGAACCCAGAGTGGTCACAGCAATGCTGTCTGTTTCCAAGGGAAATATCAGAGATAACATGGGCAGAGCTGAGGTGGGGAATTTTACGAGATAAAGAATGCAAATGCATAGAAATGCTGTTCATGAAACATTAATTATGAGGTCCTCATTAAGAGAGTAGTTCACAGACCTAAGGTCAGCATCTAAACGTAGCCCAGGTTACTTTTCTCCTACTGATCTCACCCTTTGCCTGCCACTCTGGTTCTAATTTTGGATTTTTAAGGAGGACATCGTATTGTTTCGGATTAGAGAAACACAAATGAAGTTGTAATGCACACAGGCCTCTGGCAAAGCATCTGCAGAAATTTCTCTTGTTTTTATTGCAGGTTTTAGTACATTTGTCTGCTTGTGAAAGAAGAAAGAACAGCGAGGCTTTGGTATTTAAATATCACTATTTTTTGCAAATTTACATGCATCTTTATGGATAAGACATAAAGCCCCAAACTCTCCCATACTGTATACTCACACACAATATAAAAAAGTCCTGTACCAGCTAGATAAAACAAGCTACATCATGCTATCATGGATTTTATAGCCTTCATGTGCTGGATGGATGCCAGCATGGGTAATTCCATCATGCCACTGTACACTTTCTCATAGCTCTTCACTTTTTACTCTTCACTTTTAGTCCCAAAGGTATGTTTGATACTGCACAGCTACATGCTTGGGTGCTGAGTCCTAAATGTACTATCAGCTCTCTCTGGAAAGAAAGCATAGCCACATCCAGGTGGTGACACTGCATGATACAGTCCAGAACTTTGCGTTAATATAACTTTATCAGGCCCATGTCTATACTCTGCTCAGTATTTTAAATATTTGCAATCTTTCAAGATCTCAATTCAAAACCAACTTAAATGCAATCTGACAGAAAATCTAGCTTCCTCTTTCTCCTCTTTTGTCTTCATGAGAAAGAAACACACTTGTTCAAGGAAAAAAAGAATAATGTTTACTCCTAGATATCTGATCAGTTAAAAATCCAGTACTTTCTGCCCATTCACAGAACTGTCCAATGGAGCGGGTGGCATTCTGGCCTGCCACTGTAGGAGAGGTGCTTCTTTCTCTTCCTTGAATGACACTATACTTTAAAATCATCTCCTCAAAATTTATGCAGACAAGCAAAAGAACATTTCAAATGAGATGGGGAAAAAAGCATCAGTTACACTTTCCTCTTGTCTCTCAATCATCCGTAAACTGCATTCATGATCCTAAGGCATCTGGCTTTATGGGTAGACATGTATTTTAAAAGAATTTACCTTAGTGATTTTAAAGTGCTGCCAAACATTTCAAAGCATTTTTTCCCCCTGTAAACCATTTGGAAGAAAGTGAACAACAGTGGTTTGGTACAGCAGTGCAGCCTGCATTTGGGATTGGTCACCGGGTAAAACTCACTTATTTTCTGGACACCATTACAGGAACTGCCTCCATTCAGGACAAGATTATTGCAAATTTTGTGTATATAGTGGAGATTTTCCTAGTGATTATTGTTAGAAGTGGTGCAAACAACGTAGACTAAGAAAGAAACGCTGAGAAACTGGATGCTTTTTACCAAGCAGCCAACCTGGTTCTCCAGACTGCACCCACGTAAGAAGTGTATGAAAAACTGTTATGAAAAACAGTTTTGAGCCTGGCACATATTGCTGCTTTTTCTGCTTGAAAGGTATTTGCAGAAAGGATGCCATCTTCCTGAACTTACCCATTACTTACTGAGTCTCAGTTTGTCATTTGTTTGCACTGCTGTCTGTTGCAAGCACAAAACATTTTTATTTCTTTGGACAGAGTGTTATGGTCATGGGATAAACTTAAAATTCAGGTTCAAGTTTCTGGCTAAAACTTCTAAATTCATTTCCTGTGAATAATTTTTTTTTTCTTTTCAAAAGAAGTTCATTTACTAAAATATTCCTGGCAGCTGGGCCCCAAATGGACTGAACACTTTCAATTCTTTTGTGAAAAACAAATTACAATTTGCTTTAAAAATTCCAAAGACTTTTGGAAAGATATTTTCTAGAATCAGTCCATCTGACTAGTGGTACTTAAGCTTACAGGTTGTGTCTATTGCCTTCCTATCTGTGTGACTATTTATTAAACACTGGTATGCCTGACATGTTCCCTTCTCTGAAGTCTTCTGAAAAAGGAAAATCTAAATTAACTGTACAAGGAGCTAAACTGTGTTTTTCTGGTAATGGATATGAAAGGTTAGATTCACTGTGGAAATACTAAGCTGGCCATGGAGATTCACATTTAAAATATGGAAGCATATGAAGAAATTGTATTTCCTGCCCAAGGAGGTTGTGGGTTCTCTGTCTTTGGAAGTATTTAAAACTAGACCAGATGAGGCCATGAGCAACCTGAAATAACTTTAAAATCGGCCCTGCTCTACAGGTCCCTTCTAACCGCAAATTATTTTATGAGTCTTTGATTTTACAGCTTATTTTCACACACATACATAAACCCGCGACCTTCAAAGGGAAGTGAGAGACACTTCTATCAAACTAATACTTCAGGTTATCGAATTATTGAGACCTTTTCCATTTTGTGAGAGAAGAGCATATTTATTTTTCTACTATGTTCAGGGTAATTCCTGTGGAAGAAAGTAGTGTAGATGCATATATGGCTCTTATGATTGGAGTGTTGGAATGGAGGGATACAGACTCTTTAGGAAGGACAGGCAAGGGAGACAAGGAGGGGGTGTCACCCTCTCTGTCGATGACCAGCTGGAGTGCATGGAGCTCCGCCTGGGGGTGGATGAGGAGCCGACCAAGAGCTTATGGGTCAGGATTAAAGGGAGGGCAGGAACAGGTGACATTACAGTGGGGGTCTGCTACAGGCCCCCTGACCAGGAAGACCGAGCGGATGAGGCCCTCTATAGACAGATAGGAGCAGCCTCACGTGTCCCTCACTATGTTGGAGGGACAACACAGGAGGGCATAAGCAATCCGGGAGGTTCCTGCAATACATCGATGATAACTTCCTTCTCCAAGTGATAGAGGAGCCAATGAGGAGAGGTGCTATGCTGGACCTTGTTCTCACCAACAAGGAGGGGCTGGTGGGGAATGTGAAGCTCAAGGGCAGCCTTGGCTGCAGTGACCATGAAGTGGCGGAGTTCAAGATCCTTAGGGCACCGAGGAGGGCGCACAGCAAGCTCACTACCCTGGACTTCAGGAGAGCAGACTTTGGCCTCTTCAGGGATCTGCTTGGTAGAGTACCATGGGACAAAGCCCTCGGGGGAAGAGGGGCCCAAGAAAGCTGGTTAATACTCAAGGATCACCTCCTCCGAGCTCAGGAGCAGTGCATCCCAAGAAAGAGGAAGTCAGGCAAAACCACCAGGAGGCCTGCATGGATGAACAAGGAGCTCCTGGGCACACCAAAACACAAAAGGGAAGCCTGCAGAGGGTGGAAGCAAGGACAAGTAGACTGGGAGGAATACAGAGAAATTGTCCAAGTGGCCAGGGATCGGATTAGGAAAGCTAAAGCCCTGATAGAATTAAATCTGGCCAGGGACGTCAAGGGCAACAAGAAAAGCTTCTATAGGTACGTCCGTGATAGAAGGAAGACTAGGGAAACTGTGGGACCTCTCCGGAAGGAAATGGGAGACCTTGTTACCCAGGATATGGAGA
>NW_009195736.1:5155-9667 GCF_000690835.1 Fulmarus glacialis | reverse complement strand
ATCATTTAGGAGCTGATCTCCTTATGTAGGCAGCAGAGCTAGGTGTGGTAAAAGCAGAGGTTGTTCTCAGCTGCTGCTCTATGAACCTTGTTGAAAGAGCAGGCTGTGGCTTTATTTTGAAGGAAGGTTTCTTGTTCTGTACTTATTGCTCCTAGGGAGGCTTCACAGGAGTGCTGTTGGGGTCTGCAGGGACGGGTGGGACCTGCTGTGATTCCTCATAAGTGTGAACTTGAACCTATCTGGACTTGAATGAAACAAAACTGACTGCATATGGTTTTCTTCCCAGCTCCAATTCCAACCTACGTGGTTGGCGCTAATAAACAAGAGACAGAGACCCTGAGCTATTTTCCAGATATCAGTGGCTGCAAATTAGCTGAGAACATTACTTATTTAAGTAACAGTGCAGCTGGTCTGCAGTCAGGGATGTGTACTTGCCTGATGGTGCTTTCATGAACATCCTTTGGTCTTGCCACTTCAAAGCTCTTCCTTTTCCCAGAAATTTTAAGATGGCATTTCTTATTCTTGGGTTCAGACTAGAGTTGGACTTAGTGTTGAACAGCTGATATAATGGACTCCATAAAATGTGGAAAAGAACTCCGCTTTTTTGTTTTTTGTGTGGTTTTCTAACACTCTCTGAACTTTGGTAAGCAAGAGGAAGAGTCTGTTCTTTGAGAGTAACGCGTTCCTGTAGCGTGCCCATCTTTGTATGGTGAAGGTTTCCTACCTGCAGTATGATTTTGCTGGGCTGTGAGGCTGTATTGGAGTAGCAGAGGTAAGAAGTGTCATCTTTAAAGGTGACAGTGACAGGACAGTGAGGGGGACAGTGTCAGGCAGGGGGTGGCACGTCACTTGTGTGACCTCCATGCGGTCCAGCTGGTCACCGGTCCCCAGCTGCCCGTAGCGGTTCCTCCCTTGCACGTAGACTCACTCCTGCTCGTCCACCAGCCAGCAGTGAGGAAAGAAAGCTGGGGCTTGTCTAAATGGCTTCTTCCCCGTAGGCAGGGTTCGAGCCTTTGCGCTAGAACAGGTCTTTACTACAGCTTACGAACACAGAAAATGAGCTGCCTGTAAAGAAAGTTTCAGCAGAAGTAAGGCTCAATTTGCTCCTCGATTTGTTCAAAAGGCTCCTCTGTATGTGATGTAAATAAGAGATGACTTGGCAGCGTTTACATCGCAAGTGTGTGCTGGTGTGTAAATGCAGGCCATTGAGATCTTTCCAGGGGTACTTCTGGACCGCAGGTCGCGTGCCTGAGTGGTACCGGGTCCCAGGATGAGCCAGCTCCTGCCGGCAGTTTTAGCTCAGAGGGTGTGACAGAATGGAAACCATCTTTGTTGTGGACCCCAAACATCAGAGGTGCGGATATGTTGCTGATGTCCCCCTGGCACAGAGATGTGGGGAGTCTTGCCAATAGTCCAGTAAGGATTCTGTTTTCTGCAGGAATGGGTTTCCAGATGGATTTAACAAACAATTGCCTTACTGCTTGCTGTGGCTATCTGCAGAAGGGCCTTCCTGTTCGTTTGGATTTACCAACGTAAGGGCTTTGGAGAACTGGCTAAACCACCTTTCTCTCTGTGGAGATCACTAGCATTTGTGCAGAAAAGTAGAGGTTCAGTCAGTAAAGCTTATAGTGTTGTGCTCAGACCATGGAGCTTTGTCTGCTGGAGATACTGTTCATTTGGACTCATCATTTTCTCAGCTAAGTCTATCCGAGTCTTACAGACTTGAGCCCCTTGGGATCGTGATGTTGTAGTTCGAATGCTCCAGCATGCCTGGGACTGCAGTCTTCTCAGAAGTCTTCTGTAGCCTTCACGCTGCCAGGGTGTTGATGCTGTTTCATCAGAAGTAAAATTCACCCTAATCCTGGGATGTCTTTCCTGCTCTCTCTGGACAGAGTAATCCCTGGTTATTCATGAAATGGTCATGCTCTTCCTTCAGCCTAGGTAGGTTTCTTTTTCCTCATTCCCATCTTTTTTTGAAGGAAACATCACAGCTGTGACAATCACGAAAAGGCTGAATTTCTCCTCCATTAGATCTTGTTCGTGTGTTTTTTTCCTTGTACAAATATTACTTTATATAATAGTCTCTTCATTTCCTTGTTCTGTGTTGGTAACTCCAAGCATGTAATCTGGTCTTCCTGAGTCTCCTGAACCCCGGAAGCAGTGTTCTGGAGAAGGCCTTATTAGGGATTTCTTCAACTGTGTTAAAATAAAAGCTGCTTGCTCTGCTTGCACAGGCTGCTTGCCAAGCGTCTCTCCAGAGCAATCAGGCTCAGAAGTTGGCTTAAGTCAAGGTGACAGAAAAGGCCACTCTGGTTTCTAAGTCTTTTTTTTCCCATCAGTTTTTAGATCAGCAGAGGAAACTTCTGTCGGGCTTTCTCTTTGCGTACATCCTGGTGCTTCTTTGCCAGACACGGGCTATTGCTTAAAACTTCCATCAGAGGTGGATGCCTGTCACACGACAAGGGTTCTTTGGGTATCAGACAATAAAACTGCAATGGTCTAAGATCTGATCAACTTTATTATAATAATATTAGTTGACATAATATAATATGTCAATATAATTAAGCCTGAGTGGAGCACAAGCAATCCAAGCATGAGCGTAAGAGAGAAGGGGAAATCTCACTTGCGGTGTAGGCAAGGTGCAACAGTATTAACGATTAATCTTACCCGGTGATGAGCAACAGTGAGGGAAATTGTCGACCTGTCATGTTCTCCATCACGATGTAAGGACGTCTCCTTTGCCGGGCAGCACCTCTGGACCAGCCAACGAGAGCTACCCTGAGTTAGCTTGGGACACCTTATTTATGGGATTGCACCTTCTCTGTTCAGTCGTATGACTGGCAGGTTGACACAGACACATCCTTTACATACAAAGTTTGTCGTGTCTCAAAAGGGTTGGTGATCTGCAAATAGTCATACACAGTTGGTGGCAGGTTTCTGTGTGCAAGTGGGTCTGTGCAGCCGCGTGAGCAGTGCAAGCACGCTATGTAAGTGCTTTCCACTGTCCCATGCCATGCTCAAGGTCAGGAGCATCTCGTCACACTCCACCCCTTATGGCGTGGGTAACAGTGTGATCCAGTGGTTGGGGTAACAGCCCTGCAGAGTGAGTGCCTCTACACATGCAAAATGGCTGCACAAATGACCGCAAGCAGAGGCACTGCGAAACGAACACCAAACTTCTAATGAATTAAGCAATAAATAGCGAAATGGCAGAGGACTCTGGCTGGAGCGAGTGGGTCTGGGTCGCATGTCATGGGGATCCATGTCTGCGCCTTCTCCATCAACAGCAGGCGGGGGATGGGGGCCACTTTGCCCCCCCGCATCCCCATGGGGTTCTGACTCGCTTGATGGGCACATTGTTGCTGTCAGATGTGCTCTGCTTGCTTCTGCCCGCTTGCTGCCCACCGCTGCCTGCTTGTTGCCCACTGCTGCCTGACACTGCACTGTCCCCATCTGGCTTCCCCTCCCACAGTGTTTTCCATTGTTTAACCACCCGGCACACCATCATCTTCTTCTTGGCTGGAATATTGTCCTGTGGGGAAGTCTCTTCTGCATTGTGGGTGCTGGCTGGCACAGGGTGCTTAGCCTGCTTTAGGCAGCAAGAATGCTGCAAAACTAGAGTTGCTTTGCAAAGTTTTCCTCTGATTAGTAATCGGTAGTGTGGGTGCTAGTGATTAGTCAAGTTGTCTTGTACCTGAACGATTGAAGGGTATAAGAACCCTGTGTAAAGCCACATTTGGGGTGCCACAATTTGGCTGGGACACTGTGTGCACATGAAAAAATACTTGCCCCTGTAATTCTATACTTTGCATCCTCGCCTCTCACCTCAGTCGGCGCAGGCTGGTTGCGAATTTTTCGTGACACCGGCTCGGGGCTCACCTGTGGGCAGGGGTTTTTGCTGGACGAGGTCCAGGCAGCGACGGATGAGGCCGTAGAGGGGGTGGAGCAAGCTGGGTAGCTGGTGCAGCACCAGCTCTGGGATCTCAGCATGTGGGCCCCGGCCAGCAATGCCCGCTCGCCGGCCAGGTGCAAGCTGAATTTTCCGCACTTAGCCAGTCCCTGCCTGGCCCCTCGGGGCAGCCGCAGCTCCTTTCCAGGGCTGGATCCAGCTTGTTGGCGGTGTTGCTGGTGCTGGGGCACTGATGGTGGTGCCGGTATCGGGGCGGTGATGCTGGTACTGGGGCAGTGATGGAGGCCTCTATCCTCCTGGTGTTGATGCTAATCAACGTGGTTTCTCCCACGGGCGACGCCACCCGGAGCGTGGTCGCCCCCACGGGCGACTCCACCCGGAGCCATGCCCCGTCTACCCATCCTCTTGTTGGCCATCCCCAGCCCAGCTCAGCCACCCGCGGGGCTGCCTTAACCCCCCCAAGCCCCATCCCGCTGAGCAAATGACCGCAGGCAGAGAGAGGCGCTGCAAAGCAAACACCCAAATCTTTTAATGAATTAAGCAAGAAAGAGGGATCTGGGAGAGAGCTGGGGCCGGAGCAGGTGGGTGGCAGGTCTCTGCCT
>NW_009195736.1:4800-5144 GCF_000690835.1 Fulmarus glacialis | reverse complement strand
GTGCTATGGGGATGGTGCTGGACCAGTGGGTTATGGGTAGCCATCCTTGTTGGCTATCTCCATGTCGATCTCCCTCTGCAGAAGAAACTGCAGCTGGCCCAGTGACATCTGCAGGGCCACCTGCTCCCGCTCCTCCTGGGCCAGCTTCTTGATGCGCTCCTGCTCAGGCTGCTGCTCGGGTGTGATGGGCACTGACTCCTCCTGCTCCTCGAGAGGGGTGGGCGCAGCTGTGAGACCCCCCCAGGGCCCAAGGGATAGCACGGAGGCGACAGAAGGGCGCGGCAGCCGCGGCGGCATGCACAGCTGCTGTGGCAGGCCCCCCCTCGGGGGTTGGTGGCCCCGGG
>NW_009195736.1:3226-3820 GCF_000690835.1 Fulmarus glacialis | reverse complement strand
GATCTGCAGGGGGCTCAGCAGGGGACTCTCCGGGGGACCCTTCAGGGGATCCTTCCGGGGACTCTCTGGAGGACTCTCCAGGGGACTCTTCAGAGGACTCTCTGGGCAACCCTTCAGGGGACTCTCTATAGGACTGTCCTTTGAAGTCTCCATAGGACTCTTCTGAGAAGGGTCCCCAGGGCTCTCTGGCAGCCAGGTGGGGAGGACCACCGCCACCCTGCCCTGCTTCCTCTTCGGGTCCAGCAAGGGGGACATCGCCACCCCCCCCGCAGGAGGGGTCGGCATCCCCCAGCATCGCTGCCGCCACTCAGCCCTCAGGGCAGTCGTCCTCTGCCCTGTATTCTGAGAAGTTGGGGAGCTGGTTAAGGAAGGTGGTGCTGTCGGGCTGGCAGCCAGGTGGGGAGGACCACCGCCACCCTGCCCTGCTTCCTCTTCGGGTCCAGCAAGGGGGACATCGCCACCCCCCCCGCAGGAGGGGTCGGCATCCCCCAGCATCGCTGCCGCCACTCAGCCCTCAGGGCAGTCGTCCTCTGCCCTGTATTCTGAGAAGTTGGGGAGCTGGTTAAGGAAGGTGGTGCTGTCGGGGACACACGG
>NW_009195736.1:1632-2997 GCF_000690835.1 Fulmarus glacialis | reverse complement strand
TTCTGAGAAGTGGGGGAGCGGTTGAAGGAAGATGGTGCTGTCGGGGACATCAGGGATGTCAGGGACATCAGAGGCAGTGTCTTCGCTGTCCAGCATCGCCGCCGCCACTCACTCCTTAGTGCAGACGCCCTCTGCTCTCTACTCAGAGAGGTCAGGGAGCTTGTTGAGGGAGGTCGTCAAGTAGGTGACACTGGGGACATCAGGGATGGTGTCCTCGCTGTCCCCCACCCCCACTGCCACCACTCGCCCCTTGGGGCAGCCGCCCTTCGCCACGTACTCAGAGAGGTCAGGGAGCTCATGGACAAAGGTGGTCAAGCTGGGGCTGTTGGGGATGTCAGGGACACCTCAGCGAAGGCATCTGGCCCCTGCTCAGGCAGGTCCGTGGGCTTCCCTGGCACTGCCAGGGTGGTCACCACTGCTAAAAAGCAAACAAAGCCATCCCAACCCTAGGGCGATACAAGCTTTCCTCGGTGTGGACCGCCTGCTCGTGGGCCCTGCCACCCCCCAAACCTCACGTTGGGCTTCATCCTGGTTCTGCAGGTCGGCAGAGCTGTCCTTGGTGGCCGCTGCATCGTTATTAAAGGCCTCCTACGTACCGGTACCGTGCAGCCATGATGGGGAGTTGTCATGAAAATTTGGCAACTGGCCTGTGCCGACCAAGGAGAGAGGTTGGGATGCAAAGTACAGCATTACAAGAGGAATTCTTGCATTCATGCGCGTGAGCTGTCCCGTTCAAACTGGGGCACCCAAAATGCCGTTTTACACGTGGTTCTTACACCTTTCAGGTGTTCAGGTCCAATGTGATTTGACCAATTGCTACTTAACACACACACACACGCTGCTGTTTTGCAAAGCAACTCTAATTCTGTGGCGTCGTCATCCATCTGCTTCTTTCTTGATCCAGATGTCCCTGGTCTTGCTGCAGTTCCTTGTCCCTGATGCCAGATAAGGGGAGGTTTCACAGAGGTGTCGGAGGGGCTGGGATGCTGGCATGATCTGGGTAGTGCACCCTTTCTTCTTCAGGGTGGGGACTGTCCTTCTCCTTGCAATGAGCTGGGGTCCTTTAGTCATGCTGACCGAACCATGACTGTGCAGTATACAATGTCAGGTAGATGTATCTCTATCTATCTATCTGTCTATCTTAAGAAACTTGATCCAATTTCATACTCTCAAGACAAATTGGTGCAATAGTTAGGGAATGAGATTTTTCATAAGAGAGCCCTGGAGTGTCCCTTTGTGGGGGTCTCTGGGAGGTACTCGTGGGGGTTGCTCATAGTGGGGTGGGGGATGCGGGTACTGGGGGCGATGGTAGCAGCATGGGGTGGGGATGCTGTTCCTGGGGACGCTGGTACAAGCTGAGGTGGG
>NW_009195736.1:881-1104 GCF_000690835.1 Fulmarus glacialis | reverse complement strand
GTTTTGGTCTTGCGGTCGGGGAAGTGAAGCTCTGTGACGTTCATGTGCCCCTTCCTGGGGAGCGCCAGTGGGGCTGTGCCGGGGGTCCGTCCCGGGCGCGGGGAAGCGTCGTGGGGATGCGGGCATGAGTCCTTCCCTGCGGGGTCTGCGAGTGCAAGGGGTACACCTGCGGTTAGCGAGAGCTGCGGGGAGCCTTCCCCTGCACGCCGGCACAGCCGGGCGC
>NW_009195736.1:0-739 GCF_000690835.1 Fulmarus glacialis | reverse complement strand
GCACCCCCAATGGATGCTCAGAGCCCAAAGAAGAGACGTCGGAGGGACCCGGAGCCCTGCAAGGCTTAGGCACGAGCCTGACAGGAGCTCCTGGGGTGCAGGGCGTGCCGCTGCACCCGGCAGCCGCCCGGTCTGGACCTCGAGCGCTGTGACACGGGAGATGTGGAAGGAAGAGGTCTTCCTCTGACCCCGCAGAGTGCGGAGGGAGAAGAAGAAAACATCGAGGGTTCGAGGAGGAGCCCACATCTCCCCTCCCCGTCTGCTTCAAAGGCTTCCCCCGCACAGGGTGCGACACCGACAGTCTTCCCCCTCCTGCCTCGGTGCAGCACAGAATCGCTTCCCCCGAGCTTCCCCGTTACGACACAGAAAGGCTTCCCCCGTGCAGCCTTGGTGCAGCACAGAAAGGCTTCCCCCGTCCCGCCTCCATTTGGCAGAGGACAGCTTCCCCTAGGGGCCGGGACCAACCTCTGCCTGTGCTCCACCACCTCGCCCTCCACAGAGCCCAGCTCCGAAAAGGACACCCGCCACCTCGGGCTCCCAAATGAAAGCTGTTGCTGGCCCTCCCCTTCCCTTGGCAGACCTTTCACAGCACCATCAACACTGGGGCTCTGCGCTTGCTCTGGCACCTCACACTCACCCTCGCTAGAGCCTAGTGGCTGGTAACAACAGCCGAGGAGAAGGCTGAGCTACTCAACAATATTTTTGCCTCCGTCTTCACTGGCAGTCTCTCTTCCCACAC
>NW_009195735.1:0-15622 GCF_000690835.1 Fulmarus glacialis | reverse complement strand
CCCCCCCGCTTTTTTTTAATCTTTTAAAATAGACTAAAGTCACTTTGTCAAATGCACAATAAGGATTAATTAGTCAATGTTTATTCAGAGCTTTGGATGTCTTAAGCCTTATTTGGAAGGAGTGCTGAATATTATTCTTCTTGATACATTGACTTGATTATGACCCGCATCTCGATAGACGAGTTTCTTTTTTACCCTTCCAGAATCAGGTGCAATTTAGGATTTTTTTCTCAAAGGTTGTGTATATTTTTATAAACATTTACTATGTATTTGCATACTATGTTAAAGATTTTCAATTGTTTGTATTGTTCAAAAACATCAAAGTGTTTTATATGAAGAAAAATATACTTACTTTTCTATTTTATTTTAGACATGTTTTAGCAGGTCAAGGTAATTCATAGGCATATGAATATTCTGAATTATTATATGGAAGTCCACAGGCCAAACAGGGAACTACTTTTATCTGTAGAAATGAGTGTGTCCTTGAAGTAGTAGAGTTACCAGTTGTATACTTGAATGATTTTTCTCAGTATATTGCATAGTCTTATATTAGATAGAAGAGTAAAAAAATATTTTAAAGTGGTTTTTGAGAAGAAAACATAAGTTCTTGTGGGAGTTGTTTATATTTAATTCAGACATGAACTTTACATAAGGTTCATGCTAAAATTTTGAATTGAGCAAGAGCACAATTGTTCTTTTATGTATTGTCATAGCTTTTTTGAGGAGAAGAGAGACTGAGGATCTGTATTTCTAAATGCTTCATTATTTTATCCTACCTGGTTTTTTTAGAACTAGGAGCATGGTATTTGAACAAATGTTCCTTGATGTCTTATAGTAGCTAATGCAATTTAATGGGATCCGTATGTTAGATTACCTGATTCTACTACAGATTTTATGTCACCTATTGCCACATATAAAATAACATGAACTCATGTCATTGAATGTTCTCCACAGGACTTATCTAAAATGATATATTGATAGCGCTGTACTCAGCTGCCAAGATAAATGTTTGTTTACATCTATATTAGAAGATTTCATTTTATTGGAGGAGTGGGTAGTCTATTGGTAGACAAAAGAGATTTGCTAAAATCTTTCTTTTGTACATGTGAAGTATACTCCCTTTTAGAATCTAATGAATTGAACTTCAGTGCTGAAACAAAGTGTAGGTGAAGCATTATACTTTGGGAGAATAAGAATGTGAACCTGAGTAAAGAAATCTATATTTCTAGTTTTTGCCCTGATAAAGCAATCAATTTATGGACATTTATGAAAGATTTTAAATTACTATGTTTCCTTCATTTACTAACATGGTTTCAAAATTTTGATCTTTAAATCGTCTTATCTTTAAAGTGATTACCACATCATCTGAAAAGACCTTAAATCAATGCAGTTACACACTTCTCTTGTGATGTGTCTGTAAAACACGTATATGTGCATATACAAGTCCACGTAATACAAAAATCAAAGCTAGCAGCAAGCAACTCAGTTTTTATTTTTCTCAGTTTGAATATGTTTTGAAGGTTTATTTTGTTATCCCATATTTCTGATTGCAGAGCAGATAGAATCACTGACACAATATGTAAGAATTTATTCTTTTGTTTTTATTTAGTTTGACAAAGGATATGCTTACAGCATTCGCCACAGCTATGGGAAAGAAGGGAAGAGAACTGATTATACCCCATACAGCTGCATGAAGATTATCATGTCCAATCCACCAAGTCAAGGAGATTATCATGGTAAGTTCCTTAAAAAAAAAAGAAAAGTTTAAAACCAGCAGAAACCCTTGGCTAGAGAAGTTACTGCCTCCTGTAGTCTCTTTAAATTGTGTATTTAATTTCAAGGCCACAGTGGTTTTGCACTGTTCTCTTTAGATAGCACGTGATAGCTTCTGGTTTTATATACATTGTGTCATACGGTGCAAGGAGACTTTAAATGTACAGATGCTTTAAAAAGTGACCAATTAGAGGTATTTTGAGACATAAATTCAATCTTACAGAAATTCTGAAGATTGCTAGGGTGCTTTAAAACCTCCTACCTCTATGTGACTAAACATGGAAAACCTGCACTGGCTTCACCACTGTTATTCTAGAACTAAGTCGTTCATTCAGTTGTGTCTCAAAACTAATTCTGGGACAGAAAAAACCCACTCTTATTTAAGGTGGTGGAACTTTCTAAGGTATTTATAAAGTAATATTTTTACAAAGGACTATGCTTTAAAGACCAGTTGCTTCTCATTACTTGTCTTTTCCTGTTTTTTTCACAGCTATTAAATGTGCCAGCACTGTCATTGTTAGTAAGGAATGAACTAAAACTCTTTTCCTGTCAGTGAATGAGAATTGTGGCCCGTTTATGTTGGGGTATTTGATGTAACTCCTGCATCTGTGGTGCCCTGATAACCATGCAGTGGAGTAATTATTTAAAAAAAACCCAAAAACAAACAAGAAAAAAGTAAGCAATTGTACACATGGGCAATTAACTTACTTATTAATAAGCTGTTATACAATTAGGAACAGCTTAGCTGGTCTCTTGAGTCTCTACTGCACTAACCCCTGGGTAAACAGCCTTGTTTGTGAGCTTGCTTGTTTTTTACTGTCAGGGTGCCCATTCCGCCACAGTGATCCTGAGCTATTGAAGCAGAAGCTGCAGTCATACAAGATCCCTCCCAGTGGAATAACTCAGGTAAGGCATATTTTGTTTGGCTCTTTCATTAATAAGGCACTGCTTTTCAATTTTACTTTCTATTTGTGTAGGAATGCTATATGCAATTTGTCAGTATGTATTGTGAAATATCTCTTCTTATAAAAGATTTAAACCAGAATGTTGGCTTTCTGGCTCCAGTGCTTGATTATTGTCATCACCTTTTATTGTTTAATATTATGAGTTGTTTATTACTATAGTGGATACAATGCAGATTTTTGTTTTACTTTGTTTTATTGCACTGTGATAAAAAAGTTTAAATGAATCTGGCAATATTTTAGAGAATTTATTTTTATTCTTGCAGTGACTTGTGGAAGACTCTACTGTGTAGTCAGTAGACATAAATAATTATTTTCTGTAATAACCTTCTAAAAAACATACATTCTTAATCATCCATTGTGCTAATTTCTTCTAAACAACAAAAGGACATGAAATGCCTAGTGAATTTAAGGAGAGATTTTTAGCAGCTTTTTTTTTTAAAAGATAACATTAAATTGAAAACCTATCTTATATAGCAAGGACAATGCAGAAATACATGTATACTGAAGGACTGTGACTCCCATTGCTTGCTCTAGCAAGAGGTTAAGGCTATAAAAGGATGACATTATCTTCATTGGAGGAAGACGGGTTAGACTTAAGCTGAGACAGTTCAGCAAGAAGTTGTGTATATTAACTGCTTGAAACTTGCTTCAGATCCATAGGAAAAACCTGCTTTAAGTTTTCGTCTTTAGTTCGTGTGGAGGGTCACCATTGCTTGTCAGGCATCAACAGTGTGTTGAACTAGATAGAAAAGAATGTGAAAGTTCCACTTAAAGTAGTCTCCTTTGGAAGGAATAATGAAGATACAAATAGTTTTAAAGTGTTTATCATTGACTCATAGTCATTCTTGAGAAATTCTTGAAATACCCAGACTTTTTCCTAGGAATGTTTTTTTCTTTTGTTTTTTCTTCTTTTCTCCTGGTTCATATAAATAAGCATTTGACTGTCTTCCATATATCTGACAGGCACCAGAGATACTTTCCTTTGGCTTTTTTCCTTTTTATATGCATCAAAAATTGATGCTGCTCTGAGATTTTTATCCTGCTAATCATTGGAAAGATTGGTGAGGATTTATTGTTTTAGCTGCCTTGCTATGTGTGGGTACAATTTAGTAGAGGTTATTTCTTCAGTGAATTTGTACTGTGGGGCAGTATCTTTATATTTAACATAGTTCCTTACTTGATGTAAATTGGGTTTTAGTTTTTTTGTGTGTGTGTTTGTTCTTTTTTCCCTTGTAAAGTAGGATTGGGATTTACTAGGAGTCTTAAAAAAAGTGACTAAGAAAAACTGTCTCCGTCAGTGTTCTGCTTTGCCTGGAAATGGACGCCGTGCTGTCCATGAATTTTGTGGTGTCAGTTTAAGTGCGGTTGGGGTACAGGGCTCTGCAGTGGCCACTGCTACTGTTAAACCAAAACAAAACACCCTCCACCCGAAACTAGTATTAATTAAAAAAATAAAAAAGAAGTTGGCTGTGGCTGGGTTTTCAGAAATTGATCTTTTACAGCAGATACTCAGTAGGAGGAGGAGGAGGAGGATTGGTTCACATCTGTCTCCAAGATCTCGAATAGATTTTATTGCTACCACTCCTTGTTGCTACATTTGCATGGTCCAATAACATTTGCATGACTAATTACAGTTCAGGATCCTTCAGTCCAGACCATGTCTTTTTAGAGTTTTCTCTGGTGCTGGTGATAGTTGCTGAGTATCAGAAATGTTTTTCTTTTAGCTCAGTGAATGGTTATCAGGGTTGGATGGTTTGTCAATCTTTTGAAGCCTCTGATACAGTTGCTTTTCCAATATCTGGGCCTCAAGATTGACATTCACTTAAACTGTACTCTTTGAGTCTGTTAGACCTCCTGTTAACTCCAGATCAAATGAGAGCTTCCTTACAACCTGACAGATTCCTATTTTTAATGAATGATTCAGAGCTTGACCTTTCAGCTATGTATTTTAATAAATGGTATGTCTTTCCAGGGGTTCAGGGCCTCTTACACTTGCTCCTTGCTTTGTTCCAAAATTCTTTTGCTATCTTCAAATGTGACTTCGTTTAGTGTCTTCTCTTGCTCTATATGCTCTAGACAAGCAGGTTGTCACAAAGTGAAAAATTCCCTTCTGTGTTGTCAAAACCAGATCAACGTAGGTACCTAAATACTTTTTCAGCTCTCTTTGCCTGGTTTACGGTAGAGATAAATGTGTTGTTCTGGACTGAGGGGACACTCAAGTGGCCACAGGTACAGGACAGCATACTCAAAAGGAGCAGGCGTTTCACATCAGTTTTCCAGGACTCTGAGCTGTCTGCAATGAGTGGAAGTCTCACATCCACTTAATGAAAGACAGTGTACAAAGTAGTTGAATCATCAACAAACGTGTGTCATGGTGTCACAGGTGAGACAGTAAATGACAGCCTGTAGTGGATCTGGATAGTGGTTTGTTTTGGGGGGAGAGTGTGTGGGGTGTTTGTTTTTTTAAGAATCAAGGAGATTAGAACTATACCCCTGTTTGATTGTCTCACACAGTCTGTCACTTGCTCCCCACCCTGGTGGTGTGTTTACAGCAGGGAATCACTGCTGTTCTGGGAGGACAGGACAGAAAGTCATGTCAATACCTGCTTTGCAGCTGCTTGCAGTTAACAGTCTCAGGCATTACAGGCTGTGGTCCCAGGGCATTCCCCAGCATTCATCTCCATGCATCTCTGATCTCCAGATCATCCTCAACTTCCCCGGATCTTCACTCTCATCTTTCTGGGCTCGCAAGCCCCCATTTTTCTTCATCTGAATAGTCTCTCTGCAAAACCTGTGGTTAGGCTCCTAACTGGTAGTTGTGTGTCATGTCTATTAATGGAAAGATCAGAACATGTCACTTTTGTTTAGTCCAAATGTTCTCAAAACTTAGAACCAGCCCATACCAGTTGCAGCTAACTAGCAGGTTCATGCTTGATGGTTTGAAAATTCAGGTTTGGATGTTTTACAAGCCTCTATATGAAATCTGTGCAAAAGTGGCTTGAACCAGCTGTGGTTTGCTCAACTGTTTCCCAACTTACTTCCTGATGGGTGACCCTGAGGGAGTTATGAGACTCCCTGCAGTGGTAACAGGTGTCAGATCATGTGAACAGTAGACTTTTGCTTTCCAGGTTAGTAGTGATGCATGCTTCTCTCTGGCTAAGGAATTGCTTTAAGGAATTCAAATGAAAGCTCAAGACTTGCAGTCCCTGTTGAGTGCAAATTACAGCATTCTGGAAATCACATTGAAAGGTAACACACCGGACCTTTTGTTCCTGAATCACTTCATCCTTTCAGCCCTCCCTGCTTACAGCAGACATTATATCACTACCAAATTCTGTATCAGCAAAATAAAATACTACAAGATCTGTGAAAGCAACGCACTGAGCAGTGAAACCAAACATATGTATGAGTACACAGACTTACATATTTAATGGATTGCAAGCAGTGTGGAATGGTATCTTAGAAGTCACCTTTTATGAATGGGGCACTCCAAAATTGAACTGTCCATCTTGGAGTCTAACAAGACGTGCTAGTATTTCTGTTTCTGGGATGGACAGGTTGTGGAACTGCTGTCAGCTTCCCTAATTGGGAACGCTGTTCTGTGCTTTTCCGCTGATACTTCTCTTCAGCAAGAATGCTCCTGCTGCACAAAAAAATCCAAGACAGTTTGGTATCACGCTACTTCACTGTGGAATCCAGAATTCGATCACTATGCCAACGAGACCTTCTAATTCTAGAATCTGGTCAAATTTGCTGTCCAAATCCCAATCCTGTTTGAACTACCTCATATTTGACTTTCTGAACTGACTCGGCCAACAACTGGCTATATAGAAATCCTTCACCTTCAGACATAAATGTTTGTTTTTATTGTTTTTTTTCAAAGGTTTAGCTATGGCATTTCCTCTGTAAGAACCCAGTCTCCCAGCAGCATCTCAACTTAGCTGTTCATTATTTTTTTGAACTAACGGGCACTTGCTTCCTTTTTTGCCTTTCTAGGAATATGACGTTCAGCTGGTAGTAGTTGCAACACAACAGTAGAATCCTTTTTTTTTTTTAATTCACCAGTCTTATTTATTTTGAGATAATATTAATCCTTAAAATGAACTGTAGGTTTTTGCTTATAGTGGTGTCTAAATTTTAGGAGATTAATCTTTGTTTTATTTAGTAATATATTTTTCACCTAAACTAAATGTTTTCAGGGCTACAGATTACTTATGTGCTATAAGCATTAGGCATGCTTCTTTTCGAGAATGTGCCAATATCTATACCCGGGAGACCTCTTGGGTGGATGGTTTCTGCCCTAAAATTTTTCCTATGTTTATCTGATAATGTGCAAATCTGTTACGTGGCCATTATCATGGAAACAAATGAGATTTTTAAAAGGCGTCTTCATGCTAGGTCTCAAGGAGCATATCTGTGCTCAAGGTCATGAGATCTTCAGAGCTCACACCTGCAGTTCTGTTCATGTGCTCACCAAGTGTTTTGTTCTTGTTGAAACTTCTGTACAGTCCCATAGTTTTTGTTGAACTAAATACTCTAGGGCACTCATCTGGGCAAATGGTATTTGTGAGAGGAGTACATCACGCTTCTTTCTTCAGATGAGTGGTAATAAATGTTTCTCTCCTAAGCTAAGAAGTTCATTTTAAGGTGTTGAAAGGTCAACAATTTCTGTTCCCTAATGAGATTAAATTCTCATTCTGAAACAGAAGTTTGACTGGACACTCATCAGGCCTTCCAGAAGCATCAATCAGGATGTTGACACTGTCCTGGCCAGAGGGGCTGGAGAAGCCATGGTAGCTCAGGCCACGCACAAAGGATTTTACATTGGTGGGTACTTTGTACCCAAAATGAAACAGAGCTGGTGTCTTAACCTTAATTTGTGCAAGTGTGAATACAGATATTCATGTCTGAGTTTGATGGAGACTTAGCACATGTCTTTATCAGCAGTGCCTGGAGGCTTGCATTTCTTGTTTGTGGAACTCTTTATTTTTCATAGCTGTCTGTTGAACCCTTATTATCTCCAGTTCATATGCAGTGATCTGGATCAGAACTGTTACTGTTTGAGGGTGTTTCCTTTCCATTTGTTCACAACATTTTTTAATATTCATCAAGGTCCTGCTGACAAACTAGTCTTAAGGACTTTTTTTTTTTTTGCTGATGAGAGTCCCGGGGGTTGTCAGAGGACAATGCTCTTTTGATGTTTTATGTGTTTCACTTCAATGATCTTTGTGCTGCCTATCAGCACAAAAAACATGGCTTCTTCCTGAATATATTGTGTTCGTTAAGGGAATACAGACTCCTGAATGGTGGTGGTTTATCTTCCATGAAGTTAGTTCACAATGCTTTAGACCATCAGAAGATTTGGATTTGCAGTACATCAGCAACCACACAAGTCATTATTTTCCCTAGTTCTCCCATAAATTTCACAGGTTATCTCAGGAAGTCCTTGAATCATGAAATCCAGGCCACTGTCTTAGTTGATTTCAAGTTGATTGGTAATTGCTTCAGGTGAGTTTGGTTGTTTCAGGAAAAAATTGCAAGCAGCAGCCCAAGATTGGTTTGGATGCATTTCCCTTGCTGTGTTTGGTGTTTATGCCCTCTGTTTCTATGGGTTCTTTCCAAATCACCTGTGCTCTGCCTTCATTTCAGTTCTGGTTCCAGGGCTTTCCCTGTCTGTCCATTCAGAACCTGAGGCCTTTGCCTGTTCCTGCAATTTATTTTTAGGACTTTGATCAAGCGCTTCAGTTGTCCTTGAGGCTTTCATTGCAGTCATTTTGTAGTACAGTCAGTAATGAAAAAAGTGATCAAAACATTTGAATATGCGAATCTGCTTGCTGTGGAGTATCTAGATCCAGCCTGCTATCCCAGTCCAGATTTTCTGAGGCTGTATCTTGCCTGAGATTGTATCTGCTGAAGTCATCTTCCCGGGGTAATATAGCAGATGACTTCCAGGTCTTGCTTATTTATTATCTAGCCTGAAGCAGAAAAAATTAATCCTGATGTTTATTTCAAGAACTGACTTATTTAACTCGTATTTGTTTCACATTTTCCTTAGGTTAGGCTATTTCTTTATATGTGATAGTAGCCTGCTTTGTTTGTTTTAAAAATGCTTCTTGGAGAAGTAATATGGTTAGCTTAGCATCTAATGTGTGAATGTGTGATTGTATAGCATTTGAATTTTTAGTATATTTCGGATCACGTTTCATTTCTGTCTTTAGTGTACTGCTAATCAGGGTAAAATCTTTATGAAACCAGGTTTGACAATAGCTAATCAATTTGAAGAATATAAAGATTAAAGCATATGTTAAGATAAATACATCTGTTGTGGTGCTGTACTAAATGCACTGTAATGTGTTGCCTACATATCTCAAATAGAAAAATAGATATGATAGGCTTTGAATTAGAGTTATTTCAAAATATCTATTATTTGTTTCTGAAAGCTTTCTCGGACAAATTACCTTGTTCCCAATTCACTTCTATCACAATAGCAAAAGCAAAAGGTAGCAAAAATTTCTGGTTCTACAATCAAGAGAAATAGAGAGTCTAAACTCATCCTTTTTGCTTTTGCTCCAATTACCGTTTTTTCTTTAGGGAAAAATGCTTACGTAAATGAGCAGTAGATAACCTCAGAAGAAAGAATGTTCTTTCTAGTACAAATGTTCTCGTAATTTAAAAAAAAGCTTTTTTCCATAATTGGATTAAATTAAAGGTTTTGATTGAGCCATTGAACTTTGGCCAATGTTCTCTAACAAATTTAGTGTTTTGGGGGATTGGAGAGTCTTCACAGAGATGGGAATAAATAAGCCAATCTGTGCCTAGGCCTCTGATATTGCTATATGTTTCCATGAATGAAAAAAAAAACACAAACCACCAAGCAAAAAACTCCCAACCAGCAAAAAACCCCCCAAAAACCACCATAGTGGAAAAAAAGCCACAACCACACTCTCTCTCCTGGTGATCTAATATTAGAAAAGTTTTAGATCATTGCTGGCTATAAAAATATTTTCCCTTGCAGCTAAAGAATTTTGCCCTAACATCAGTCATCTTCATGGTAGTGCTTTTGTAAGTTCTGATTAAATAAGAGCAAGTACTGTTTAAGTAAGAGATCTTTTATTAGTTGATTAAATAAGAGATCTGTTATTAAGTCGGTATTTATTGTGGAAATATATAAAACAGAAACAAAAATACAAGAACAATTGATATTCATGATATAGACAAACCTTATGTGATACCCATTTTGTTATTACAGTGAAATTTGGTACATCAAAGGTCCTTAAAATTTCCTTCCGCAATTCCAATTTTAAGTCTTGTCTTTTGAATTGTGGCTATAATAAATATTTAATTGATGAAGATATCATATGGCACTTCATATTTATTAATTTACCTCTTTTCATTAAATTCACATTTTTACTTAGAACACAGATTTTGTGAGCTTTTACTGGGGAAAGAATCCCACCACAAATTAACTAGTTAAAACTTAAATTGTAAAACAGGCTACCCTTGCACATTTGCAGCCAAAAATTTTTTAGAAGCAGTAGAGCTTGAATCCAGAAATTGTACATCATTCAGATTTCTCAACTGGTGGCTAAGACCCCTTGTTCACTGTCCAGAATCTCTCAGATAGTTACTGTCTTTACTACATCAAAACCTGTAAATGCTTTAAAATGATTAAATCTTTCAAAGTGGACAGTGTAAAAGTCTAAAAGTAAGATTATTCAGGGAATAATAAATCTCTGTAGCAGTCTGGTGTAGATTTGCGTGCTGAAAGTTTCCGTGTATTTTCTATAGATGGGGAACATTTATTGATAGGAGACAGCATTCAGCCTTTCCATTATTTTGACAATAATAGTTGTGTGTTAGGAGTATGTCTTTCCCATTTTATCTGAGACTATACTTTCTCTGACTTACTATGTAGACCCTATGTTTTGACACTACACTTCTATGGTTTGTTAGCTAAAATCTGTGCCTTGTTTAATTGTCTTGTATTTGGTTTATTTTTCAAGCATGAACATGCTTGCTGATTTCACTAGGACTACTTTTGCATATAAGCTGAATGAATACAATTACAGATGTGACCAGCCAATACTAAGCCTTCTTTTCTGATACTAAAATTCTCACCTATTCTGATCACTCTGATATAATGTCTCTTGATCAACCCTAGTGACTTTTTTAGTGTGTTTTTATTGGTGCTGTGGTGTTACTATTACTGACACCATCAGTGGGTAGAATACTGTAGAGTATTAACATGACGCGGCTTAACATCTTAAGATGACATGACATCTTAACATGACACAGCTTAAAACTAATAATTTTAAAAATTTGAGTTATAGTATTTCAGACTACTAAATTTTCCCAATCTTCAGTTTATTGCTGGTAAGTGGAAACAAATATTAGAAATAAGAAGTTTTATCTGGCTACTGTTAGGTGAGATTATAATGTTAAAAAGGCTGTATGTGATTAAATAAGAGTGGACTGTTCAGAAATCTGATTTGAGTACTGGTAAGAAAAGAAGTGTAAATGTTGACTAGTGACTGATGAATGGGCTTGTGACAGTAAAACAAAAAAACAGCATAGGAAGAGAAAACTTGAGAGAATGCAAGACAGATGCAGAAACATGGTGAGAAGCAGAGCTAACTTGTTTGATAATAAACAACCGTAAGAATACCAAGACTTTTAGAGTATGTGCACAGATTTTATTATACATAGAACACAGTTGAAAGTACATAAGGTAGATGGTTGAACTAGAAAATATATTTCTTAAAGTTTGGATTTGATATTCTAATCACCAAAAGGACATAATAAAAATGTACGGTCAGGTGCTATTGATACTGTTTATTATTGAATCACAGTATGGTTGAGGTTGGAAGGTGCCTCTGGAGGTTATCTGGTCTAACCCCCCTGCTAAAGAAGGGTCATCCAGAGCTGGGCACCCAGGACCGTGTCCAGGTGGGTTTTGACTGTCTCCGAGGATGGAGACTCAACAACCCCTCTGGGCAACCTGTGCCAGTGGACAGTCAAATGTGCCTTTTAGAACAAATAATATGAAAAGTAGAGTTAAAATGCATATTTTTTTACTGCTGTTAAAGAGATGAATGGCATTCATTTCAGTGTGTCCAATTTAGAAGTATTTAAATTCATTAGTCAAATCTTAGACTTTAGTTCCCTGAGCAGTTAATTAGCCTAAATGGGCCCTGCTAGTGTGGAAGGCAGTTCTACCCTGTTTGTCCCTGCCTGTTGAGTTTCCATTCCTTTCCTTATGCTGGCCTTATGTACATGGCAAAATAGTTTAAAAAAATTATCCAACTATAGGCTTACCTGGGGAAGGTGAGAAGGAATCAGTTCATTTTCAGATGGCAGGAATGAGTGGACAGAATTAGGGGGCTGTGTCTTCACACTTCAGCAGCTTCAATTTATGGTGTATTAAACTACCCATGAAGTTTTTATTTAGAAGAGAAAGAGTGAAAAAAGAAGCACACAAAAAAAGTTGAAGAGATAAACACACAGTTCAGGATGAGAAAACAGGAAAACAAAGAACAAACATATGAAATAAAAACGTTTCAGCTCATTGTTCTTGAAACTGTTATATTGCAAACTTAAAATGTACATGAAGCAAATACTTCAATGTTTTTTATTTTGTAACTTTTCTTTTTTTTATTTTGAAGTATTTCAGATGCTTGCTTTCATACTTGATAACAGTCCAGGCTTTGACTCGGCATTGCAACAGAGAAATGTGGATTATCTATCTAAAACCAGGCATGACTGTCTTTTAAAATAGGTGGCTGTAAACTCATGCAGGATTTGTCAGTTAAATGAAAATGTGTCACTGAAAAATAGCAAAAAATTTCTAATCATAAAATGTACATTTTTATAGCATTATTTTAAAACCATGTGAAATCAGAGAAATGGAATACTCAGGTGCATTAACTCTTCTTACGTTTGGTGTTCACACCATTGAATTTCAGCAGATGACTGTTTAAAACTTAGAAAAATAGCCCACAACCAAGCAAACAAAACCAACTAGCATTAGAGGTGTTTCCTTTTAAAATTATTAACTCAGTTTAAATTAACGTCTGTCTTCATTTAATAAGCTGCCCAGGGGTTGCTGCAGCAAATATGGGCACATACTGACATATTCTTTTCATTCAGACAGTCAGTTACTCTTTTGTTATGTATTTAATGAGTTCCTTGCTGACAGACATAAAATAAAAACTTCGGGCTAGAAAACCTATACATTAAAAATGGAAGAAAAAATACAGGTATTTTTAAGAGACATTAATAAAATACCTTCTTCTGGATCATGACTGCCTCTCTTGTATTTCTATAAAGCGTGCTAGAATACACATGCTAGAATAGGTTTTGTTGTTTGACAGTTGTGATGCAAATTGCAAGGGAGAAATAGATCTGTTATGGTACCCTAAATATTGCCATGTGCAATGCTGAACACTGTGCAATCAAGTACTCTTCACTACAAAAGACAAGTCAAAGAGTATAAAAGGAACAGTAGCTCTGGCAAAGATGTAACAATGATTTTCTACCCTGTAAGTGAGTCTCTGTGGGAAAACAGAGCTTAAATCTGAGAAAATTGTACTATACATGTATACATTATAAACATGAAACCTTCAACATCAGTTTAAAATATAAAGGGAATATCCGAAAGCAACAAAAAGGAGAGATGCCTGTACTGACCGGGAAGCAAAAGGCATTGGGGAGTCCTGGTGCAGGACTAAATGCTGAGGTGGTCACAAACTGACTTGAAACAGAAGAAAACTGGAATGTGTTCAGATACACTCCAGCAGTTGCACCCAATCATATCTTCAGTCACCTTTGAAATAAAAAGAAAGTTAGAAATGAGTCATACTTAACTGAATCTATAATAGAAAGATTCTAATTTTGAAAATATAAGTTAATTCTGCAATTTTCAAATAAAACAAACTAACTTTGAGTAGGTGAAAATAACAATGGATAATTACAGAGCCCAAACTATCCTGCTATGCAATGTCTTAGCTTTGAAAGCTGAGGATCTATAAAGCAGGTGGCTGCATACAGCTGCCAAACATCATCTTAACCTCATTAGTAGTCAGTAAAGCAACATCAGAAAAGCAAGTTGCAGATGGCAGTGAAAGAAAAGGCACATAAGAAATAACAGAGAGTCCCTGAGTATGTACCTTTACTTGCAAATAAAGCAAGTTAGTGTAAATGTCTTAATATATGTAGAGGCAAAAGATTGCTGCTGTAAATTAAGGTAGTTTTGAGTGGAGGTCTATTTCTAGGTAACACTAGTGAAAAACAGCTGCAAGCTTGCTTTCATTATGTCCACAAATGTAGTAGGAAAGATAATATTTATTACAAATCATAATTCTGTTTTGTTTAAATAGAGGATTGTTAGTTTCTCTCACACAGAGGACTCCTTTCTAGATGGACTCCATTCTATTGCAATTTTTAACCTCTCTTTGTCTCTTCTCTTAGCAACTTGTTCCCTATTAAAGCCAGTTAATCTACTAAACCTGCTTTTCTTTGGATGTGTTTAATGTGGCCCTTATTCCTCAACCCCATCATATATGCAGAAGGTGAATCTGGTCTCCCGTGATGTGGCCAGTTCAAAGTTACATATGTGCTAGTTTGGCTGCCTTCTGGCTGCCTCAGAATGGGTGGGAGCTGAGTTATAACTGCTTTGCCCTGAATGAGCCACAAATGTTGGTCCGGCTTTTCTACCCAATCACAACATGTAATCAACATGTAGGAATTGTATAGCTTTGTCATCCCTACCTGTCAAACTTGGCTGAAATTGGCCAACTGGTCAAAGTTGGGGAGGTGATGTGGTGGAGAGGGTAAAGGAGCAGGAGTAAGATGATGACTACCAGCGCAATCATGCACATTAATGAATTACCAAACTGGATGAAAGTCTCTGGTCTGTTCTGGTGGGCATTCTGTTCTATAGAGCACTCTATCAATGTTGGGGAAAAGAAGTGCTGCGAAGACCTAGTTACCAAACTTCACTGGAGAATGCTGGTAGAAGTTCCTCTAGCAGCTCTACTCCAAGATATATGTCTTCATAGTTGTACAGCAGAAAAATCTGTGTGGTAACAGCCTCTGAGAGGTCTGAGAAGGAGTCTAGAGGGAGTGGGACAGTAGTTCCTTGGTGACACTACAGTCTGGCTGGGCAATAAAGATCAAGCTGCTGCAAAATAACATGGTTGCTCTTTAAGAATTTAAAGTCCCTCGAGGCCAGCTCTGATAACATATGACCATTATAGCTTTCATATGTCAGCAGTATTGATTCAATGAAGTCCTCTTCTCAACCTTACAGGTGGGTCAAGATTTTCCCAAGGAAGGGTAAAGGGCTTAAATGGGCATGGTTTTGGAATAGTTTGCTCAGAATAATCTCTCTTACAAAACTGGAATTTATTTATAAATGCCCCTTTACTCTGTCATCATCTGTGACTATGTCGATCAGTGATCCCTGTTTTGATATCTGTCACCTGAAGTTACTATTTTTCCGCTGAACTGTCAGAGAAGACAACAGCAGCTTGATCTCACATCCTGTGAATCATTGTGAGTTAGTAAATCAAAAGCTAGCTTTGATAATCCTTGTCTTTTCTGCTTTTCGGGATGGTTGGATAACAACATCATTGATGCAAAAAGCAGCTATAACTGTGGTCTGCGATTCAAAAGTTAAACCGCAGAATGACTACTAGCATTTTAACTGATCAGTTTTTTCAAAAAGTTCTCTTAAATTACAAGAGAACCTCGATCCTTTTAAACTTTTGGGGTTTATACTCAGAGTTTGCCCATACTTAAGTTTGTGTTTGCTCACTTCAGGTTCTGAGACTTAAAATATATTTACACCTGAATTTAGAGAACTTTTTACTTATATAATTTATATA
>NW_009195734.1:1961-2483 GCF_000690835.1 Fulmarus glacialis | reverse complement strand
TGTGTGTACCTGCACTAGTGGCCTCCTGTATCTGACAGCCCCAGAGGTGGTGTCAGAAATTAGGGAGGCATTGTATATCAATCACATAAATCACATAAATGATGCAGAACATAAATAACAAGTAGAATTGCTTATGCTGACCTATGCTGATTTTGCTATGTTAAAGGTCAGTGGAGCTACAAAAAACATGAACACAAACTCCTCAACCTCTTCATTTTAGAATCATAAAACATCTCTTTCATAGTAACAAATAAATACAGGAAATGGCAGAGAGCCCTCTTAATTTTATTTTTTGCTTTGATGGGTAACGAAAATAATGAATCTTTGGAAAAGACCTGGAAGCATAATCTCAGAATAAACAAGTGGAAGAACAGGCAACCAAGTATGTAAGTCAAATATTGTCCACAGATCACACAGTCAGGAGGCAGTATTTCTGCCTGCCTAATCATAATCTAAATCATCTGCCTTCTTTATAAAAATTATTGATATGTACTTCCCAAAGAGGCTTCTAGAATCAGTTTG
>NW_009195734.1:0-1804 GCF_000690835.1 Fulmarus glacialis | reverse complement strand
CTACCACTTTGTTCATACTTAGTGAGGCATGTCCTCTTGGCCTGACGTAAATGAATGTGGCTGCCCCATAAAGTATGGTGACTACAGTCAGATGAGCAATGCAGGTGGAGAAAGCTTTCTGTCTCCCAGAACTAGATGGGATCCTCAGTATGGTCAAAATGATGGCGAAGTAGGAGATGACAGTCAAAAAGAAAGTGCTAAACAGAACCGTTGTAGCAGCAGTGAAAATAACCCATTCAATATGGCGGGTTTGGCAGCAGGAAAAATACCCCATTCAATATGGCGGGTGTCAGTGCAAGCCAGCTTCAGCAGTGGCCCAACATCACAGTAGAAGTGATTGATGATATTGGGGCCACAGAATGGCAGTCTAAACACTGGAACAGCTTGCACAAAGATAACCAGAAAGCCACCCATCCAAGCGCCAAATGAGAGCTGAGCACACAGTTTTCCACTCATGATGGTGGTGTACTGGAGAGGGTTGCATATTGCTATGTATCGGTCAAAGGACATGGCTGTGAGGAGGAAAAGCTCAGTAGAACCAAGGGAGAAGTGGGAGAAGATTTGGGCTTTGCACCCAGCTACGCTGATAGACTTCTTGACATCCAGAAGGCAGGCCAAAAGCTTGGGTGTAGTGGATGAGACATAGATGATTCCCCAAAATGACAGATTTCCAAGGAAGAAATACATGGGTTTGTGGAGAGTGTTGTCATTCACCACTGTGGCAATGATGATGACATTCCCAGTGACAGTCAAAATGTAGATGACCAAGACTCCCACAAAGATCAAAACATGAACCCTTTGAAGGCTGGGGAAACCGAGAAGAATAAATTCAGTCACAAAAGTCTGGTTTTCCATCCTCTGCTTCCACTTTGTATATTTCTGCATTAATAAATATGGCAAGTAAAGGACTGATCAAAGTCTTTTTTTTTATGCGAGTGAGTAGGAAAGAGGAAATATAGAGATATACATGTGTATGTGCATATAGGTATGTATACAAATATATGTATGTAAGAGACATTTTCATTTTTTTTTAACATTTATTTTAAAGAAACCAGGAGGTTTGAGATCCTTATAATAGTTTTACTGTTTCATTCTCAGTTACTTTTTCAGTTGAAAAAGTGATCTCTCTTACACTAGAAGACTGTATAGAAGACTGAAGAATTTGTAATAAACAGTGATATATACTGGTAATGTTCCCTCTACCAGTTACATTTCTAAGGGTGGGAGCCATCACCCTAATTTATGTCCTCTAAAAGATGGATGTCTAGTCAAAATTAATCTAGGCTCCTACTTCGAAGCCCAGTGTACTGCCAAAAAGTAATTAACCCCATCCGGACATAGGCAACATGAACTACCTACCTCTTACCATAGGTGTTTCTCCATCGGTTGTCCATAGCAGAAGATAGGATAGCTAGATGGCAATAGTTATCCAAAAATGTTATTGTTTAAACAGAGATGAAATGTATATCACCTTTTGTATACACGAAGCCTTCATAAGTCTGTCCTGGCAGTAGCTTTATGTAAGAATTCCCTCTCTTTCCAAGGAATTATGCTACTCATGCTAAAAAATAGACTATGCAGAAAATATTTTAAATCTCTGCTTTATGAAGATCTATGTCACCAGTTTTTTGTTACCTTGGTCTTTTTCATCCTCACAAGTTGTTGTCAAGCAGTCCTAAATGAAAGAAAGAGCATGAGAGTCACATCTTAAACCTATTAATTGCTCATGCATTTAGTTTTACTACAAAAAAAAAGTACAAATATTGTGACTGTCCTTTCATTCGTGCTTATCAAAATAAGCATT
>NW_009195733.1:0-40240 GCF_000690835.1 Fulmarus glacialis | reverse complement strand
TGTCACCAGTGGAAAATTTGGAAGGGAAAAAGATACAGGTTCAAGTATAAGGTGGAATGCAATAAACCTTGATAGGGTAAAGATGGGGAAATGAAACGCAAGATCTGTTCTTAAATAAAATGTCAGATGCGTTTGAGGAAAATCCAAATACAGTTCATCCTACGGGGCTGACTATGTAAAATTTTAAGTGTTTCTCTTTCATGAAACAATATTCTGTGTGAATCCAGTAGCTGGATTACAGCAGGGTCGAACCTTGCACGTAACTAGTATAAATCTGGCTTTACTATTTTTGAGTTGTTAAATCAAGGTGAGATCACAGGAGGAAAGGGTCTGTAAAGTTACCAGCTCCTTTCACATCATCTTTCCTCCTCCATGGAAAAGCATCACCAGCTAGCAGAGATTACACCAAATCCTGCAGTCATCCAGAGTTAAAACTCCCACTGCTGTTTGTGAGGGCTTTGCATGCAAAAATATTTATGTCGCCTCTTTAATGTAAATATTTTAACTGTCATCCTGATACTTTCTGCATGTTGTAAGTAACTACGATGCTTACAGTTAACTTGATTGGGAAATAGGCCAGCCGCTTCATGTTGTATCTCTGCTTTTTTCACTGTTACGCTGGGCCCTGTAGATTAGAGCCTTATGGGGCTCGGGGGACTTTGCTCTACCATTTCTTACGCTGCCATGACTTTAGACACCTACGTTTCAAACGCAGAGTCTTGAGCCCCTTCCCTCACGGCGGCTTCGTTCTGTAATCACAAGCTATCCTGTTTCTGGGCACACGTGAAGCAAATAGCTGCTGTAGAGATCAGCTGCTCTTCTCGAGCTCAAGCGTGCTGAGCTCCACAAGCTGCTCCTTTCTTTGCTTGCGTTTCCTTGAGAGGCTCCAGCAAGGCCCCTATCTCCATGTATCTGGCTTTGGTGGCTGGCTGCTGGTTCTGTCCCCAGGTGCCCCTGGTATCAATGGTAGGTTCCTGGGAGCTCAGTGATGGGCTTAACTACGTGGCCGGGTTCTTTAAGGTATGACACAGCAGTACTGAATGCAAGTTCTCACTGGCAGTGTGGCCTTTAATACTTAATGATAACCTGCGCTATCAGCGTTCGCGAGTATTGACTTCAGAGCCTACTGAAGGGCTTTACGTAAGCGCAGAAGGTCCTAAGACTAACAAACACCAAGAAACAAGAGCAAAAAACAAACCAACCAGTCAGCAACCAACAAAAACCTAACCCAGAGACAGCAAGGATAATAGCTGAACCCTTCGCTCATTGAATTGCTTTAAGTAGACCTTCCAAGCCTCGGAGTCAGTTAAGACCATGCACACATACACCTCAAGGTGAGAATGTTTGCAGAGTCCAGTCAACTTCTTTTGCACTGCTGAAAACCCAGGCCAGACAAGCTATCCAAACAGAGACACTCCACACATTTGGAAACATTTTAAATTTGTAATTAAGTTCAGAAAACACTCGTATAAATAGGTTGGATTAGGCTAAGCTTTTGTGCTTCAGCTTTCTATAAAAGGTTTAAAGCTTATTCAACTGAGTCTGCTTGGCATTTGTCCTTCGTCTCTGTTTGCCAACTGGGGCTCTTTCAAACAATTTTATTCCCAGGGCGCTCTTCTTTCACCTAATATTTTATTTGGTTCCCAACTCTTTGCCAGCCATAGTACTTTATCTACATAAGTTTCCACCCCGGCTGGTGTTACTGCCAGTTGACTGGTTTGGCTGATGCTTGGGTTGTGGTGGACTCCACTTTTGAGGTCTCTTCATGGAAGTACCGCGCTGTAAATCACTCAGCTATAGCTTTGTCAGCATGGTTATGCTTTCACCAGTGCCACAGTGGGTAAAAAATTCAGCCTTAGTAAATACTTCTTCCTCCGTCTCTTCGTACATTAAGAGACTTAGAGGTGTCTGTTGCTCCCTGCTGCAGCTGCTGACTCCCGGCCACTGCTGTTTTCAATCCAACATGCATTATCCAAGTTTTATTTAAATTTTACATCAAAATAGTCTCTCCCCAATTAACCCACTTGGAATGTCTGCTTCTGAAGGAAGTCTGCAATACGGGATCTGCAGCCTTGGTGACTCAGTGGGCAAAGCTTTGGTAAAAGCTGGAAGCTGCTGAAGGGTACACAACAGCCTGATCCAAGGCAACACCTATTACAGTTCAGGATTACAACGCAACAGAATCCTAGGTTTTAACTGAAAAGCACCAAACAGTGGAAAAGATGTAGGCTCACGCTGAAGAACAATACTGTGCATGAGTAGCCATTATTCATTTCAAAATCACATCTAAAAGACAAAAGTCTTACCACTTGCGGTGAGATAATCTAATAAGAATACCCTTAAACTGTCCATAAAACCATGTGCTTACAAATGAAAATCAGATTTTTTTTTTTTTGCAAGACACACACTGAAAGCAACAATTACCTTTATCCATCAAGACCTGGGTTGAAGGATCAGACATTTTCATCACTGTTAACAGCAGCAGGAACACCACAGCGATGGCTAAAATAACAACATAAAAATCAGTGTCAACACAGAGTTTTCAAAAGTAATTTCTGGCATTATCTGGAAGGCACAGAGGGCAATAAAACCGAAGGAGGACAGAAGGGAATTTCTCAGGAATACCAGAAATGTGGGGTGGAAAGAACCAGGGAGGAGAGCAAGAATTTTTGAACCTTGCATTTTCTGCTGGGAACCCATAGGGGTAGTTGTATGAGATCAGATATCTGGGGGGCTTTTGGGATGCATCCAAGAAACAGCTGCTCCTTGTGGCATGCTCCCACGAAGGCCTTCATTGAAATCCTGGCATTGTCAAAAGGCCCATTGATTTCAGCATGACAGTATTTTACCCTCTGTGCCTGCTCAAGCATTTAAAAATTCCTGTTGCATACAACAGGGAAAAAGTACTGGAAACAAAAATAAAGCAGCATACTGATACTGTCTTTTTACAAATACTTGGCATGATATACTCTGCTGTGGTAAAGCCATTGTTTTTCCACTGGACAGCCTTAGGTTTATAGTACTATAAAGAACTGCAGAATTCACTCCGCATAACCTCTTCTGCAACAGCACCGAAATCAGCCTCCAGTCCAGAAATTGCCTATAAACTGATGGCAAATACGCAGCTCGGCACTGGATTTCGGGTGACGCTTGCATAATCTTCCTCTGCGAGCAGTGCTTCATCTTTGGTTCTTGGCTCACATGTGCTTGCTATTTCTGTCGCAGATGACGGTAAACTTTGCAGCATCAGAATGTTTCAGATGTAAATGGCCATTAATTTGGAGAACAGATACATGTTATATGGTCCTAAAGGCCCCACAGGCTTTAGGGTATAAATGTTGTTTTCTGACTACTGGCTTCTGTCACCCTGCTGTGAACTGTTCTATATAGCTTTACATAAAGATACCTTGTTCAAACATGAGACTAACAAGTATGTGTGTGTAATTTCTAATTGTAGGGTGTAGCACTAAATGCTCAAACGACATCAAGTTAGGTGGGCATGAAATAGCCCATGAAAGAATAATGCCAGTTTTTTGTAGGAAAATTGCCATAAGAATATACCAGAAATTCTGCAGAATAAAAAAAGGTTTGTCGAATAAGCAATGCAGAAAACCGAATTAAAAAAACACGAGTAGCTAGAGGAAGTATTGGGTATGAGGCTTAATGTGAATACGACTAATAGAAAGAGTCTGTCAGGCTGGTTGTCTCAGAAGAATATGCAATTAGTATTGAATCTACTTCAACTTTAACCAACGCCAAAATGAGCTCAACCTTGGCAGAAAAATACAGAAAGAGATTTTACCACAGCCCCTCTCTGTAGTGGGTGCTGGTTTACTTTATGGAAATATAATTTGCTTGAAGCAGAAAATTGAGGATGTGCTCAGGTTATTTTTGAAAAGAGAAGTGATGCATCTGGATGCTTCCTAAGAAGGGAAGAGGTTAAAAGAGAGATGAAGAGGGATGAATATTTTCTGGTATTTTACTAGTGCAGTTTCTGTCTGTTGATGAAAAACCTCGAACCCCAAAAGGGATATCGTTAGTATTTCTTCAGCAAGGTTCCTGAAGTGGAAATAATAACACTTCCTCGGTGGAAATGAAAACACTTTAAAAAGCATCATCATTGGCCAGCACATGGAGAAGTTTTCCCATTACTGTAAATGTGGTTTGTTACAGAGACAGCATATCGTGCTGTTAAAATGTTGATTTGATTTTCAGTCCTTTCTGTGTTACATTTAATGCTCTAGATGAACGTGAAAGGGCTGTATGTGAAAACATATACTTTGCAGATGTTACAGAAACATAGTTCACTAATTATTCATGATAACACATTCTCCTTGCCTCTAACCTGTTAGGAGTAAAGTAAGATTTATTTTAGGATTTAAAAAGACCCCACAACTTCTCTCCTCTTTCCTTCTCTCCCTCTCTTACAAAACAGAAAAAGCTTAAAACCTGACACGTTCTGCTCAGGCAGAACCTCAGGCAGGGTTGGAAAAGAATTGGAAGAAATCTGAGAATCCGGTGGAGAAATGCTGATGTAATTTCCAATGGGATTAATCCATTGATACAGTTGCTCAGGATTTGCAGTCCTGTGATCTAATGTATTCATTTGAGGCAGGGTCTTGAAAACATCTAAATTTTCGGAAAGCTGAATTTCACCGGGCCTATTCTCTAGGTCAGTTCCCCGACAATTTAAGCAGATTTTACACTATAAAATTTCCATTTTTGCCACCTTTATAAGGATGGCATTTTGTGATTTACACACATAATCTTATATATTAAGATCAGGGATGAATTCCTGAATAAAAGCTAGATCCTGACACATTTTATACTGATTAGTCATCACATTTTCCCTTCTCACCAATCCTTTAAAGTCCCTGCTCATGAATTTAGGGTGGGAGCCTACACGTTCAGGCTAACTGACTGCACGTAGTTTTATTAAACGTGTCTCCACAATGGTTTAGTCTTTCTATTCTCTGCCTCAGATAAAACTGAAATATTTATGATAGTATCCTTTGTGCAGACAAAAGTGAGAGAAGATGGAAAATGACAAAAAAAATCCGGGGATTTAACTGGTTTACTCTCCTCTCACCCATACCTTGGGGTGGTAAATTGGAAAATGTCCTTTTTATATCCCAACACATTCACTCGGATTTTTATTTAGGTGTTTTTAACAGTGTATTAAATTTAAAACGAGACTGAATTTGTTTTTGAGCAGCGTAAGACCAAGCATATGGTTTCAATTGAAATATACCAAAATCTCCCTGTTTAAAAAAAAAAAAATCATTCCCTTTAACAAACATTCTTATAAAATTCTACTTGAAGAAGCAGGTGAAGGGGTACTATTTACAGGCAGCTCTATATTTATTTTTGTGCAGTCATGGTTGACTGTTCCCCAGGTTTTTAATGACTCGGTGCACACAGAGCACTCATTCAGCAGCCTGAACACTGCGTTATTCTCCCATGCCTGAGGCTGGTGCAGAATATCGATAGGGAATTTATACCTCCTACTACAATTTACGACTTCTATTCAGAATGGCGTGGCTTAGGAACCAGCATTCGAGATGACTTGCTACTGGCTCTGCGGGCCCTTCTGCAGAGGAGGCGATGGGCACTGGTAAAACTTGCCTCCGCAGCTCGACCTGAGCCCCAGCGCGGTCGTTTGCTACGACTGACTTTGAACCAGAGTGCACGTAATCGGTGCACGGCAGAGCTGCAGGAACGCTAGCCGCCTGTTTCCATGTTGACAGGCAAGAAGCAAAGATGTATGATTGGCTTTAATGGAAAGAAGCTGGATTGAATAAAGTTTGCGGGCTAATTCAGGCTTAGGAAATATTACGGCTCTTCCAGCTTGGTTGCCTTGGATGAGAAAGCCCCGGCCCTGCTGCTGGCACCCAGAGCCTCTGAACACCACGTTTGGTCTCACAAATCGGTCCTGCTTTAATCCCACTGGGATTTATGCTCCCGGAGCCTGTGCCAGCTGATAAACCTGTTTTTCCCTAGGGACCGTCTTGCCGGGGCGCTGGAAAGCCGGGGACAGCAGCGGTGTAGTGCCGCGGCAGACTTGGGAGGATTTCCGCCGGGGTTAGACAGGTGATGCCCGAGCGTAAATTTGCTGAAGGATCTCAGCGCCCAAACCCCCAGAAGCACAGAGAAGAGCAGCTTCCCTCTGGTAACAGAATAAAGGCTTCGCAGTAGGCAGCTTTGGAGGCGTTCAAAACACTTTGCTCTTTGGAGCCGTAAGAAGGTTCAACCAAACCAAAGCAATGCTGTGACAACTGTTTGAAATGAAAATTAAGAAGGGACATTCAAAACCGAGAAGGGTCTGGAAGGCAGGGCTGGACAACCCATCCTTTCTACAAGAGCAACCCCCAGGCAGAACACCTCCCTGGGTTAAAGGGCTGCAACGCGCGCTGTTTATCCGGTGCCAGCAGCCTTCAGAGCAGAGGGAGCCTGTCTACAGCTACGGGGTTGCCTCTCCTTCCCGTCCCACTCTTCTCCCAAGGAAGACCCCGCGTAATTAAGTTTCCAGCATTAAATCTGCAGGTAGCAGCAACAATGGTCGACCAGACGGGAATAGCGGGAGCGTGTGGCTTCTTTCACTCCATTTTCCAAATAGCTTAAGGCACAAATATTGCTTTGAAAAAAAAAAGGCAATGAATATTCCCCCTTTCTGGCTCCCCTGTTGTACAGTGGGATATACTAGCAATAACCTGCGGGTAAAACCTGGCCCCTGGCACTGTGCCATGCCTTTGGTGGGAGGTGGGATTTCACCCTTGGTGTCAAACCTGCTGTATCACTACTTACTCTGTTGTCTGACAATATATTTTGCAGGTTATGCTCCTGGAGTGGTATGGCATTGGACTTCAAAATCACTCCCTTTTTGTAGAAAGTCTGCACATAGGGCGATGGCAAAGGGTGACATATCCCATGTTTTCTTAACCTCTTCTTGCACTGGAGTCGTTGGAATGTGAAGTTGATGAAGGAGTAGCTTAGCACAAATAAAAAACTCTTGGAATAGCAGCAAAGATTTCTTTGGGTAATGAAACCATACAGGTTCTCCCATTTTCTACTTATCTTCCCGCTTGCCTCCCAAAGCAGCTGGTGCAGAGTACGATTATGAGATGTGCTTGACCTTGGCTGCCCCAGGAAACTGCGCTTTCGGGGGGCTGCGGGGTCAAGCTGCCATCCAGGCCCAGTTCTGAGGATTTGTCAACCACGCTGCCCGTAAGAGGCATTGCCATTACACTTACTTAATTGTTTTTATGTATTTATCTTCAAAGAACCACGTTTTGCTCATTTTCTGCTATTGCTGATTTTTAAAAAAACATTATAGATTTGAACTGCTCCAACCTACACAGTCTGGGGCCACGCTCTCTAACATTACTCGCTGAATAATCATAGATAGTAGTTTGTAATCTTTTGATTACTTGTAAAACGGAAGAATTTAAACTAACAAGGAGGTCCCGTTGCTGAGATGGATGCACTAACCAAAACACACTCAGACTTACATTAAAACTAACCTGCCTTTCTTTCGAAGTAGTCCAGCTGGGATCACGTATAACTATGGGCTGCAAACTCAAGCTTGTTTTGTGGTGGTTTCTTGCATTCCTGAAAATGTACGCACAGGATTTTCAAAAGCGTTAAAGTGAGCAATGAGCATTATACTACAGCTTTTGGGAAGACTTGCAAGTTATAAATCGTAGCTAGGACCACTGATTCTGTGGCAATAATTTAAATATTATTATTTACACGTTATAAAATCTTTTGGTTGTCTTATTCCATTCAGCAGTATTATCTCCCCTCCTTTTTTCTGAAAGGGATCGGTTTAGTCTTAATTCACTGTCAAGAATGTGAGCACACCTCTGAGAAGGGTTTCTGGACATTTGCTGGTGTTGCTTCTGCTGCCGTGATAAAAAGGGAGTCCAAAGCTGCTTCAGCATAAAGGGAAAAAATAACTATCTTAGTAACTAAGATACTCAGAAAGAGGCATTGAGAACTGCATTTTCTAAACAAGTTTTCTGTAACTCTTGGTGAAAGTGATGGGAACTTTATCCATGCCTTCGGTGGGGCAGAGTCAAAGACGAATCTTGGAAATATTTTGCTCTATATTGTAACTGGCTTGCTTGCACTTGGCTTACTTGCAAATTACTTGCAGACAGTAGTCTTTTTTCTTTTTTTTTTGGGCTGCGAGTCATCTGGGAGTCAGCACAATGAATAATACAGGAACCTTTAGTTGTTTCTGGAAGCATAAGTTTCCAGAAATGTTAGGCATTTCCAGATATGAGTAGTAATTCCTAGATTGTTCATTGTGTTAATTCCAGATGATTTACAAAAAAGAATTTGCTATTGTTAATCAAATTACGGCTTACATAGTGCTTCTAACAGTTCTCTTTGACCACCAGCTATTTGGTATTAATTATTGATACGTGATGGCTAGCCTTGGGACAAAGTTGTTGCATGAGAAAAATCATCACGGCAAAGAATACTTCTGGCCCAAATTTTCAGCAGAGGTTCATTTCTGCTGAGGTGTACAAAAGTGTTGGCATTTACAAATGGTTTTGGTTACCAACCATTTTCAAACAATTAGCTGTATGATATGATTAGGAACAGCTGAGCGATTAAAACATTTTCTTAACTAATGCAAACAAAACACTTCATTGCCTCACATGATAAAAAAAATAAATAAAATCTAATTTAGAGAATGAACTGTCTCCTCTGAAGCCCTTCTATTCTGTTGTTTCCCTACTAAAAATTCCATTTTCATCTCTTCATCAAATATATAAACCTGGGACCCTAACTAACTGGATATATAGTCACACCGTCTGGGACTAACACATAGTAACGCATGAGCAATCCCCTCCAGACATCCTAACTTTATCAAGTTACTTCACTGGTTACCAAACATCTTTTTTTGTCCAGATGTTACAGCAGTAAATATGTTGGAAGCGGAATGCCTTAGCAAATAAAAATGTGTCTAATCTTCTCTGGAACAGCACAGAATATTCTCTTTCATCATATTCCCCGTGTCTATTAGAAGCAGAAGGGTTTGTAAGTGAAGTAAGACTGTATGAAGAAAACCATATCCCACTCGTTGAAGCTAATACATAACAGTTAATAAACTGAATATACTAATGTGTTGAATGTGGATACCAGTTCTGCTGTAAGCAGACAGGACTTTAGGACCTTACAGTAATGCCTCTACAAGCAACCAAAATTTTAGCAGTCCTCAGTGGCTTCCCCAAATTCACACTTCTGGGCACTACCGTCAGCATCAGCAGCTGTAGGATCCGTGAGAGATGGCACAGGCAAAGAAATATACCCTTCCAGTCCTACCTCCCCTCCTCTCTTGGACCAGATGTTGACAGGAGGCTCCACTGCCAAGTCCAAGACTCTGGATCTCGAAGGTGACTCTTTGGAAAGAGCTGGGCCATGCCAGGGTTCGTGGGGGATTTGAAAGCAGGCAGCCTTAGCAACCAGATCTTTTGAGAGCAGCCAGCACGCGTTTCTGTGACGCTGTAACAAACCCAAAACAAGTGTTCCTCAGTACTCATCACCTGTAAATCAGCCATGGCAGCAAAAACCAGCAAAAGATGGCTGGATCTCTAAAAAAAGAGGGTGGCAGAGAGAAGCCCGACAAGCAATGTGAGGGTGGAGCTGTACCTTGCCCGGCCAGGCTCTCTCTGCTTAGGAAGCAAGACTTGGGGCAGCAGGCCATTTTGAGAGGAACACATAGGGCATGGCGAGAACCATGGTAATAATCTTTCTGAAAGAATCTATAGGAATTCCGATTTTTTTTTTTCGTAAAAGAATGAGCAGTGTTTATCCAAAATACTAGAAATACTTAAGGTTAAATCTTGGCCATGTTGACACCGAAGAGAAAGCCTGAACTGATTTTGGAAAGGCCAGTATTGCACCTGTGCAGATTCCATGTGAGAAGACCCTTTCAGTTACCTCTCGGTGGCTCCCAAACTGAGACGGACGGGACTCAGGACACATTCCCAGCCCCAAGGGGCTCTTCTAAAGCTCTTGTACTACCTTCCCTTTGTTGTTTATGCGTTTTATGTGCCTGGTTAAAATTGTGTTGATCCCCACATACCATGAGGTGATGGAGCACACTATGACATGGTAATTCCTATAGATTCATAAGGAGAAAAAAATGGACCTGCTTTCCATCTGTGCTTTTGGACAAATTAAGGCTGAAGGCCACATTCCTGTCTGTACTTAATTGTGTTCATGTACACAGTCCTACCAACCTCAGCAGGGCTAGTTATATTCAGAAGGCGAAGCGTCTGCTGAGTCCTCACAAGACAAGGGTCTAAGGAAGCAGATGTTTTCTGTATGGTCATCCTCACCAGCGGGCCATCCAGGTGAGCCAGCAAGTTTCAAACACCATGGGTGATCTCCTGAGAGGAGGTCTGGAAAATGGGTTGACCACAGGTCCCTTCCAGGCATCTCAGCCCTTTCTCCCTTTCCCACTAATTGCTTTATACTTCTGAAACTGTACCGGTCAATTTAAGGGTAACCCGCAAAATAATCATAGAAATTTTGTTTTACCACCATGTCTTTTCTATTCAAACCACATGCAATACTAGAAGCTGACCATATCGGAACAAAACATAAACAAGTATAAGCCAGAAAAAATGTGAAAATCGCTTTTTCTCACAAAGACTATGAAGATGGCAAAGACAGTATGGACAGAGATGCTTGCAAATTAGTAAAGATCAAAGAGAATGTATGTCAGGAAAGTGTATTTTTTTCATTGATTTAATGGCAAGTGTTAACTAAATATTTTCTTTCAGGAAAAAGTCCATGTAAAAGATCAACAGTTCAAATTGTTGAACAACATCTGAGGCTGACAGCTATTTAATATAATCAAAACATTGCCTTTCAGTAATGTAATCTACTAACAAACAAATATCCAGGGTTGCTGCTACTTGCACCACTCAGACATGAAAAAGAAAGTGTCAAATCTTTCCTGAAAGCTTTGCTGGATCCCAAGGCACACTTGGATGCAAGCTTGGATGCTCCCATGCTGGCACAGGTCAGACAAATACCAAGGCTTTGTCCAGCTGCTTGCTTGATTTGTTCTTGCTGTACTTGGGCCAACTATAAAAAGCTTAAAAGCCTGTACAAACACGCGGAGTCAAAAGTAAGCGTAAGTAGGAATAGTAATACCTCTTTTCTCTCCCTCCGCACCTCTCATCATTGCTGCTGTGTCGGATCCCCGGCAGCGCTTGCCCCCGGCTCAGTAACACACGAGCCTCCCTTGGCACACAGAGGGCGGGGGAGCCTGGCCCACCGCAGGGCATTTGAGCGCTTGCTCTGCGTTCAAATCCAGCTTTAAAACAGTTTCTTTGATCCGACCGAGCGCGATTCCTGCAATATATTGTACTCTGGAATCATCTTTCTTTTTGCCGTCAATACCTAACCTGATCCGGTATGCAGTTTGGGATTTTTAGCACAGAAATTTGGTTTGCCCGTAGTGCATTTTTCCGTGAGAAAATATGACATCCAGGGAAGCACTGGAAGTATCAATTCATAGATTTGGGGGCTTTAAGACTATCTTATAAGTAGGCACTGACACATTCTCTCTTTTTTGGCTCATCCCCTTGTAGAACACAGATAACAGTACATATGTTTTACCTTACTAGATTTTGCAAGGGTTAGTTAGTGCGGGTCTTTTTATGTGTACGCTTTGACTTTTCCGGACCGTATTTAGTGACGGATCGTGGCAGAATAATTCCTTGTAACCGCAGGGGAACTGTGACTTCTGCACCAAGGGTGGTGGGGATGTACGCCCCGTATTACAGCACATGCAGAGACACAGCGGCTCTGTGCAGCTCACCGCTTAGAGGCATAGCAGTAGCTGTACAGCTGAAATATTTTCTTCCCCTTTCCATTAAGTTTAAACCAGAAAAAAAAATAGGACTTAACTTCCTGCCATGACATCACTATGGAATATTTAAACCATACACATCTCCTCATTTTACAGTCAACTTTCCCCTGCCGTTTGAGTGCAATTCCTTTTATTTTGCTAAAATATCTGAGGACAAGTAAATGTTCAGACAGCGCTTGCTACTAATCCGTTCCTTGCACTAATTCTTAGCCGTGCGTTCAGCTAGAAACACTCTATAGCAGAATCTCTTCTGTGGAGAGAGAGAGAGAGTGTGCCAGGCTTATAGTGCCAGTTCAGAGGCTGACAACTGGAGTGCCTTGTAGCTCCGTAGATAGGTGCCCCAGGCCTCCATTTCACCAAAGTTTCATATTTTAACCACAGCCTTTTTTCCCCGCCTCGTGCCTCTGTGCCAGCCCGGCTGCTGCCACCCGCGTGCCCGGGGCTGGCGGTGCTGCCCGGCTGCTCCCAGGCCGGTCTGAAGCCATCGCTCCCGCTGCCGGGCGGTCTGGGCCGGTGCAGGAGGACGCCTTCAGCAGCCCCATTTGCATTCGCAGCTCAAGCAGCTGTTCCCTGTCTCCTCCAGGAGAAGGGCAGTGGGCCAGATCTGCCTGTGGTCAAGGCAGCTGGTTGGACCACGCTGACCTAAGCCTCAAATGCCTTCATAGACCAGCCAAATCCTTAGCAGCCACATCCTGCTCTTAAACAGGACAAGGAGCATGGAGAAGGGTTGCAAACCATTCTGAGATGTGTTTCAGCAGGGTGGGAGCTCGCAGGGCCTTTAAAGGTGCACAGCACTGAGGCGAGCACTTTTGTTCCTATTGATGCAAATTATAACACTTAGTTCACTGCTTTGCTGAAGAAATTGAGGCCCCTATCAATAATCTTGGGCAGTCAGTTCCAGAGCTACCCAGAGAAGAGTCCATTTTAGAAAAAATGCAAACAAAACTAAATCTCAGCAGTAGTATGAATACTGTCACGGTAACACTCTATGAAAAGCTTGTGGCAAGATCTGTGAAATTTAAATTACAATAATAAATTATAACATGAAATTCACGTTTGTCCCATAGCTACAACCGAGGTGTAGCTGGGTATCAGGGCAGTGCCTGCACCCACCGCAGTTTAGCCATCAGCTCCTGGGGTGGTCCAGGATCTCCCCAGATCTCCACCCGTTGTCTGGGCTGACCTGGGACAGGGAGTCACCCCGTAGCACAGCACAGCATTCCGTGCATTGCTGTGGGACCTTTCCAGGGGGAAGTCTAGGAAGGCCCAGCAATCCCCCCGAGCAGCAGAGGCCTGGTTCAGCATGCAGAGTAACAGCCTAGGTGGAGAACCCAGCAGCTTCCCCGAGCCCTTCTACCTGCAGAACTGACCAAACCACGCACAGGGAATTACAAATGTTCAGTAGAAACGGCTCCAACAGATGCTCGCATAGGACGGTCTTTTGTACATAGCTAATATAGTCAGGAGATGCTTAGTTCACAGGTTAAGATAATAGAAACAGCTCATGCGTTTGCCGGAGCGGTCCCATAGGACCACAGCCCAGCTGGATATAAGCGTGCGGCAGAAGAGCAGCCTGGAGAGGCTCACCCGATCCAGCTGAAGATGCTGTTGCACGGACCCTTGCAGTGGAGCCTCCCACCACCACCCAGAACAGCGGCCATCCTGTTCGAGAGATCTGTTTCCCCACACCAGTGTCACCTGTGCAAGAGATCCCAAGGAGTTAGGGGTTTTTTTTTCTTCCCACAAGTGTCTGTGCAACGGGCAGACAATAGGGTGCTGAAAGTTTGCGGTTTCAGAATGGAGCATTAGGCATCAAAATGCAGCCCAGAAAGCCCATTCCTTCACGCCTGTTCCATGGCAGGGGGGGTTTGGGGCTGCCATCCTTCTCAGCACTGTGTCAGCACTCACAAAGGTAAGGTTTCCTGCTAAACGCAGAAATAAGCTGAACAGTTCTTCTTTCCCCTTTGCAGTTATCCAAGAAAAAACCAGTGACTTCCAGTCAAGAGAGGGATGAGATTCACTATTTTTGCCATCTTAAATTTTCTCCAAATTGCTAGGTCCTTTTCTCCCTGCACTACATTTAGCACCTGATGCACAGATGTTACCCCTCCACTTGCTTATCTTCCTTGAATGATTATTTTGTAATTCTCCTTAATAACAATATCTGTTCCAGGACAGTTAGCATATGACTCTAGAGGAAGAAAGGAGCTCAGTTTGATGGATCTCATCACTATTTAGGTGTAAATGCGCGCTGCACATCAACCACATGACTCTTCTAAGATACAAGCTAACAAAGACCAAGCTGTACTATTCTTGCTTTATTTTTCTTGGACGCTTGCTCTTCCTAGATAGCAGTGGGAAGCTGTCTTGTAATTGCTTCTATATTCTGTAAATATGGCAAATTTCTCTGTGATCCTGAGTGCTGCCTGAAATGAAACATATAATTGAAGTTTGAAATGATGGACGTAGTGGCACGAATCCAGGGATTTCTGAGAACTGGAAGAGTGTCAGGGAAGAAACACATCGGTTTAAAGAAAAAAAAATGCCATCAAGAGTTCAGCTAGACATGCCCTTCTACCTAATTGCTTGCTGAAGGTATAAATCCTAGCCCTCAGGAGAGTTATCAGAATGATGACCTTGGAGACTGAAAGCCATTAGCTGATAAATCAGAGATTCGGGCTCTATGCTGGGGAAATCCTTGGGATTACCACCGTCTTTGCCAGCAGTCAAAATGTACTGGGTTGCCTTATATAGGCACAGCTTCGAGACTTGTTTTATCTTGGGAGTACTGACAGCAGCTATTTGTGGCCAGATCTCAGCTCAAGATAAATGTCCAGGTATTTACCCAGCTTCGCTCATGACGCTGCAGATTGCAGTGAGTTCTGGACCGCAACGGCTGTGCTGCTAGCAGATAGTTGTGGAGCTGGCTGGTTCACAGCTAGCTCCTGCAGCTGCACCAGCTACCCCAGCTAAGTTTATATTAATACGACTAGAAGTGCCTTTTCAAACTTAAAGGAAAGTTCTGTCCCAATATGGGGCAAAAAAAGTGTAAAGCTAGCCTGGAATAGCTGAAAACATCCTCCCTGGAAATACGCTGTGTGGATGATAACAAGGGCAAGGTTAAGCATTTTGTCTTCCATCTGTTCATTTTTTTTAACGACAGCCACTATGGAAGAAAAAAATCTGAAGAGTTTGTATCACAGGGGCACTGAGGGAGCAGGGGGACTTTAGCCCACATCGGGATTTCCTTTATCGCCGGCTGTTATCAGTGAACCAGGAGCAATGATGAGGTGATAAAAACCCAAGGCAGAGAGCACACACTGAGGAACCAGACAGACTAAAGAAACCAGCCTGATAAATTTAAACCATTTATAGAAGGTTTCCAAGGAACCCAGAGGAAAATTAAATCCCCACAGAACTCACTGAGCCAGAATCACGCTACTGAAAACCTGAACCCCCCCCAAAAAAAACCTTTTTAGTCAAAACCCCAGTGCTTTTGGCTTTTAAGCTCTTTAAAACAAAATACCTGAGAGGAACAAGGCAATTGTTAAAAACAGCTCTAGCAGGTAACGACTGAAAAAACATCCCTCTGCTTCAAACTGGCTGAGACCACTTCTAAAAACAGGCACGTGTGCTTTTCCCAATACACCGCAGAGCCGGCTGAATGGGATTATTTCTCGGTACTTTCCACTTGTATGTTTTTTTTTGAAAATGAGAAGAGAATCATTAAGCATTACGAATACAATAGTTTAAGAGGTCTTTGGGTGAGCGTAATCCTGTGCATTGGAATAAGGTGATTCATTCACAGTGGATTTGGAAAGAATGGTGTCTGGGAAATGTGTAAATATAACTCACTAGGATTTATTTCTATTAGGAGCTAGCCATTTCTACTTTAATTATACTGCTTGTCTTTTCTACTGAGCTTCTGATATTGTAACTGTCTCCTAACTGGGTGTACAGTCCCCTCCTGTCATGGATTTTGTGTTGGCATAACCACAGCCTTACCATTACCCAGCCCAAAAGAGAGCATGAGGCTCAAACCAGTTTAAGCCCAGCACTGAAGTGCTGGGAATGTGACATGTGAGCAGGCAGACTGATGTGCCACTGGGCTGCTGGTTACAATTCTGACTATCTCCTGATGCCCTTTCTTATTTACTTTTCACCAACAAGCTCTGCTTATGAATAATACCCTGCAGCAATACGTTCTAGACAAACAACAAAAAATTACAATCTCTGCCCAGAAGAACATAAAAATTAAATTATAAGCTCTAAAAGAGCTCTCTCTTTAGATAGACTTCTGAACTCTATTTTTCTCAAGCCTAAAAAGTTAAGTCTTCTTTTGTTTATTTCTCCAATGGATGAGAAACTTTCTGCTTCTTGTTTTTTATTCTGGGTGTTTTCTTTTACTTTTAGGAAACTACTATTTTCTTTATAGTCTTTAACAGTTTAGTCTAAAATATTCTATTTCCTCAAACAATTCTTTCTTACATTTCTTGCCTCTAACCAATGTTTTGAATTACCGTGCTGTGGCTTCAAGCTCATGTGACCAGGAAATAAAGCTGTAGAGCTCTGGTTGCATAATATAATTCCCTGTAGGCTCACAAGCTTACTGTAACGGTAGCATTTTCCTGTAACAGCCTAGTCTCCTGTCTTTCTCGCAGTTACTGTCATACCTATATTTGTCCAACTCTAGGTAGCTGCTGGCAGTTTCACAGTTCCAGTGCTCCTGGGATAGGAAGCAGGGGTAAACTGAAGGAATAAAGACTAGACTATTTGCCATGCTCTTCGTATCAGGGAAAAAGAAACTCTAGGGCAACGTAATCCTGTATTTAAAGCATCAGCTAGAAAGGACAGAGCTTTAGTAAATATCCAGCACAAAACACATGAATGAAAAATACCAGGTTGAGATCGTGTCATTCTTCCCATAGCAATGAGAAACGCTCATGTTCAGTTTTCCCAGCATGTCTCTCTGACTCAGTTGGGGCAGCTTCGACTAGTCAGGGATTGCAAAGCATTTTCGCTTTAAAGGTCAGCTGTTTCAGGGGCTTGAACTCAGTTTGCCCTGAAATTTGGTATGCATTGTTCCCTATGCTGGGGGTAGGGCGAGTCTGCCCAATATCAGACATTTGGCTAAAAGAGTCTTCAAAGATATAGATCCCAAACTCGTATTTTTTCTTAAGCTTGACAAATTACAGCAATTTTGGTGCGTGCAGACTCAGTGATCTTGTTCAGGCCCCCAAAGGGCATCCCCGTCTCCTGCAGAGCTCTGGCTCTTTGGGCAGGGCAGGGCAGCACCACTGCAACTGTATTCACAAAAGGGCTTGCAGCCGCAAGTCTCAGAGCAAAAAACCAGCATGATATGGTATAGCCGGCGAGACGGGAGTCAAAAAACTTTCTACTTCATCAGTTCACGCCTGAATACCTGTTGTCTTTATACAGAATAAAATATGTCTTTTCGTCAATAAGATAACGCTGCTATTGCCACTTTGTACTCACTGCCTTATTTTGCAGGAAACGTTTGGTCTGTTTGCATCTGTTTATGGAAAGAGAACAAGAAAGAGAAAAAAGAACAGTAAACTGGGAAAATGCTTTCTCTGTCAGCAGTACAATATTAATAGCGCTTGCCGTTTCGTTCAGCAATAAATAACAAGCCATTCCTCCCTTAAAAAAAAGCAGCAAGAACACACCCTTAGCCAAAACCATCCCAAGCAGAAAGGCCAAGTTTCCGTAAGTGCAAGACTACATTAATTATATGTCTAAACAGTCCACGGCGTCTGCAGAAAGCAACCGATCTCCTTCAGAGCTGTTACTTTTAAAATGTATTTTCAGTACTCGGCAGAGTTGATCAGCAAAACCACTGCTGTTCCTAAGCAGGTCTCTTTTCGGTGGGGCTGGGAAGGCTGAAGCACGGGGAGCAGGGCAGGGCAGGTCCCACGCGCCCGGCCGCGGGGCAACCGGGGCACCCGCCTCCAGTGCAATTTCCTCTCGAATAAAGCAATTCTGCTTCAAATCTCTGGTCGCACTAATTCATAGAAAGAAGCTCAATTAGTTTTTGCTAATTCATAGCTGCGAAATATTACTATTTAAGCCTCCTGTGGCTTAAGTTTCTTTTCAAATCCATATATAGTTACCGAATGTCTGTCTAGCAAACTTGCTGATCTAGCCTAGCTCTTTCCTCTGGAAAGTCTGACATGTGAAGCAGCTCTGTAAAAAGTTAAAGAGGCAGCATCAAGTGTACTTGCAAAAATATTTTTTTTATATATTTGTCTTTACCATCTAATGGAGTAGAATTTCAGGAGCCTGTAAATGATCTCTTTCTTTACGGATCTGGCCCATCGTTAGCAAGTCGGTTACCTGAGGGTTTAACTCCAAAAAAGTGCTCTAAGTTAAGCACAAACCTGGTATTATTTTTTTCTTGTGGTATTTTTGCACACTGCACAAATGTGTATCAATTTCTTTTGCAAAATAAGAAGCAAATCCTTTCTAATTACCACACTTTTTACAAAAGTGTATTCAAAATTACCATGTGAGAGTAATACATGCTTGTGCAATCACATCTGAGGTGTGATGAAGTTCATAACCTTTTTTCTGTTCTCCCTCAGGCAGAGCATGAGATTTGCTCATTTGCCTCAGCCAGAAGGTATTGATTCCCTTTTCAGATTGGAGCAATTAACCACTGTAAGCAGCTTCTTCTGAAGCGAAATAAGTTTAATCACAGGGTCTAAACTAAATTGCGTTAACTGTATTTCTAACATGCCATGGCTAAGCTTTTTACTTGATGAAAAATCAGACAAATAAAACATTATCTCGAAGATGGCAATGGCTTTTAATGTAGATGAGTGATTCTGTGGCAGCCCTTCAGGTTGCCAAAACATTGCCGTGTCACACCAGCCTTAGGCAGATCTGATCCAGACCAGTTTCCACATCGCCAAACGGCCCAATAGCAGCTGACGGGATTTTATCAAATCGCTATACTAATCGCTATATACTATTAATAACTGAAGTTGCAGTGGCATTTTCATCTTTGCATTCACTGCTGCGGTGAACTAATAGTAGAGGCGAAATAAAGCAGAGGTGGTGTGATGAAATCAAGATATCTCAATGCTGAGCAAAGTATGCACCCTAGTTCCTGACCTTTACGTGTGTGCTTAGCTTGAGCGTAAATCTGCCTATTACTCAGGAAGACACTTATGATCCTGCAAGTTAAAAAGAGTTGGAAAATCATGGCATTATCTCTTCTACCCATGCTGCCTTCCCTGCTGGGTTCACTGAGCATCACGTGCATAAAGGCTGCGCTGCTGAGCCTCCTCTTGCTCCTCTTCCTCGGAGACCGGAACATGATTAATCACCTCCAGTGTCTTTAGACTGACTGTCTTGGCCGAGAGCCCGGGGAGAGGGGCTGCTGGCCGCTGTGCTCCTTTGCGGTGTGGCACGAGGCCGTGCCAGCGCTGCCGCAGCTGCTCGGGACGGCCGGGGAAGGAGCCCATGTCAGCGGCGCGGGGACGAGGGGGCGGCAGCTCTGCAACACCCCGGGGGCAAAGACGGCCCGGGGCCAACATCTCTGGTACAACCCTGAGCAGTCACAGACATACATTACTGTGTCATGTGCTCTACACAGATGCCAGATCGTACTGAAAAAAAAAAAAGGGTGCTAATATAACAGATGCAGTTTTTCTTGTTTCTTTTTTTTGTTTTGTTTTTAAATTAGTCCTAGATTAGATTACAGTGAAATATTTCCCCAGATTACAGCCACGTGCATCAATTTTTCCCCCTACATGTAAGTAGATGGCTGGCTGTCTTTATTTCAAGGATGGGAATCTTGTATTCCCTTAGCTCTGTCTATCTGTGCAGTCACCAAGACATACCGGTTTTGGTGCTGAAAGGCTGTTCTTCTTCCCAGACTACCAAAATGTGCTGCAGAGCACAATCAGTTGTTTATGTTCCTTGATACTTATATTAACTCATAATTTACTGAGTGGTTGTCTCCCTCACTCGACCTCACACGGGTGTGCAGGTGGAAAAGTTTGAGAGCCTGTTCTGCTTGCTCAGGGCAAGTGGTGGAGACAGCACGAGCACTTTTCCCTAACTTGACATTTTCCTGGCTCTGCCATTGATTTACTCTATACCTGTGTACAAGCCACTTAATTTTGTGTACTATTTATATTCTGAGAGCTCATGGGAGCTTCTTAGCACCTTACAGGACAAGTCTTTGTAGGAACACAGCTTATCTCATGCTCTTGGAACTCATGCCCTAATGTAAAAATTTAGATTATAAGTATCAAGGTATGAGGAAACCATATGGGATGAAATATATCTTGACCAGATACTACAGGGGGTCTCATCTTATGGGGTCCAGTTTCTGAGACAGAGACCATCTCTAGTGCTGTCTTAGCTCATGGACATAGTTGATTCTTCTGGATGTAACTATGATTCAAATAAAGAATGATAGTTAAAACAACATTGAGCTATACTAGCCTTAGGGTAATTCAGATGGGAATTCAAACATAAATGTGAACACAGGAATAGAATCAGACAAAAATATTGAATAAAAGACTGGGCCTGAAATGCTTGTTGGAGTGTCTCAGTTTCAGGACGTTTTCACTGAAACCAAGACGGGTTTGTGGCTCCCCAGAAGAGCGGGTCCCCAGTGCTATGGCAATTAATTCCCAGTTGAGATGCAGACATTACAAAAAACATTACTCATTAGCAACAAAATAGTATAAGAATGACTACTCCAGTGAGCAGCTGAGAGCTGCTTTGCTAAAAAAAGATTCAGATTTGTTTTAATTTAACTCAGGCTAAACTTGAGGAAAACATAATTTCTGCAGGCTTGAGACCTGTCTTCTCAGGGAGCTCCGGAACGAAATTTCGGATCCCTGAGGCTGGCCCTTGGCTGCTGGAGAGGCCGAGGTGTGTAATCCCCTCCATGACCTGACTGCGTGCCTTCTTTTGCAGGATACAGCTATCAAAGATTGACACCTCAAAATGTCTTACGAGCAATTTTACAGGAGATCAGATTTTTTTAAATAAACACTCATAGTAAGAAACCATCTAGGTCTATTAGAAGACCACCCTTCAAAGGCAAGCTGGTGTTTGGTCAGTTCCCAGAGCTGCTGGATAAAGCACATCCACATGCTGGCTCTGCTCCCGCTGCCCAGACCCCTCCCCGGGGTACCCGAGGGCACCAATTAAATTTCCATTCCAAGGCCAAAACGGCACTTAAGTCTTGCCTAACGCTTATGCTGGTCTTCTTCTTAGGGCAAATTTCATCCTAAGAATCCAATACTCATACAAAAAAATTGTTTCTTGAATATCAGATTATACCCATACATAATGGCAAAAGCCTTTGGATTAGAGACAATGATGTCATTAGTTAGCACAGTGTTAGGATTAGAGCTGAACTAAACTCATGTGCGTCTCAGTTGCATCAGTTTTCCATTTCCAATATTTCTACCCCGAGGAGCACTAGGCCTTGTTTAGGGCTTTTGTGATAAAGTACCTGGAACATTCTGCTTATGAAATTCTGATGGTTCCGATTTCTGACTGGGCCATTTTGTTTGTTAGTTTTCTTCATACAGTGCAGGTAAAAAAAAAAAAAAAATTAGAAAAAACCCATTCTCTTAGAAACAAGTGAAAATTAAACTCACCTTAAACTGATGAATACAGCAGGCAGATCAATTTACTCAACTATCAAATATTTTTACATGTCTACGCTGACTGCTACACTATATTTCATTCATTGATTATAGCTCTTCCAATAGCCATCTAGAACATTAAAAAATGAGTTAGAGGAACTATAATACGAAGGTCTTGCGGTTTACAAATACATCTTCTGGTGCCCCGAATGACTATTCCACAATCCCAAGTGTGTTACAGTAATGGCTGCCAGTTGCCATCAAAGCAATGTACAGAAATGTCAGAAAATATAAGCTTGTATGTACATCTTTGAATCTACAAGACAGTCCGTGCAAATTTTTATCTAATACTAACTTGCCAGAAAACAAATTCATAACCAAGATTTAAATAGTGAATTGGAATGAAAAGGATCACTAAGGAGAGCTCACCCTTTAGAAATAGATGGAATATGTAGCTCACATATTACTGCATTCTTTAAAGGTAGACAGAACATTTCAGATTTGAGCAAGGTCTTTATGTGGTATTGACCTATTTAGCTAGACTGACATACGTCTTTACTCTACAGTACATTAATGATTTTCTAATAAAATCTAAAGCACCTCTTATTTTTTCATGATTTATTCATTGCCTATAAAGATAGAAGATATATCGCTGACACTTCATCCACTAAAAAAGGCAGCCCACTCCCTCTCTTTCCTAAGACGATGAAGATCAGTTTTTGCAAAGTTCATTGCTGTGACTCCTGCATTTCGGCAGAAGGTAGTGTGACCACTAACTTATTAAATGTGTGAAGAAAGACTTAGGTCAAAACTCTTTCCTTTTACTGTGCATTTTGGTTCACAATGAAAAGGGGAAGGAGAAGAACACACTTTCATTGTCAGGCAAGCAGAATGAATTCTTACGAATTTGTTCTCCTTAAATTTTAAGCTATTTTAGAAGTTTCAATTGACCTGAAAACTGAAATTCAAACCCAACGGAAATTATCAAAAGATTGTAATTTTTCATGATCCCTGACAAACCTCTTGCATGCACTAAGCAGAGTTGGAAAACTGGAAAAGTTTTGAGATTCACGGTGAAAAGATTAGGTATTGCAGGATCTAAACAAACTTACAAGGAATAACAGATTTCAACTACCAATAACATTTTTGTGGATGACTGATGTTCTTCTTGGTTTGTTTATGTCTCCAGCATAGTCACCCTATCTCAACTAACTCAAAAACACCCCACTGTATTGTTAGGATTTTATCATTTGTTATTCTAAGGAAATGCTTATTTATGATTTTAGGGGTAAAATCTTACACTGGAGTCATCAACAAACCTTATATAACTCAAGATAAGTATTTCTGGAAAGAGAGTCTTCAGTGCTGTTAAGGGGCAGTAGCAGGGCCACAAGTGCTTGTATTGTAATAAAATAAGAATATCCAACTTCAACAAGGTAACTTATTGAGTTCTTCAAGAACTATTCTTGGAACTAACATAATTTAATAGTCTCATTAGTGATTTTGGCACAAAGACCTGGAGAATGTTAACAAAATATGGCGGTGCCCAAAAACTGGGAGGCATAATCAATAGAAAGAGGATAAAGAAGTATGTATAACTTGCACATTGAAATAGAAACAGGATGAAATTTGGCAAAAACATGTACTCTGGAACTGAGAGCAAGAATTTCTGCCTTGAGTGTGGAACTCAGCAAATTAAATGGCAGAAGAGGAGAAAAAGCTTTGGATATTAGTTGATCACAGGATTTAACCGCTCAAATGCAGCTGTGGAAGAATCTAAGTGGAACCTAGTGTATTTTAACCAAGATATTTTGGACAGAAATAAGTAAGTATTAGTGTGATTGTTAAAGTATTAGTTGGATTTTATCTTGAAGTGAGTTAACAGAAATTTCCTGTTAAAGCAAGATGATTTCAAATTAAAAAAAAGCATAAGAACAGAAAAATCTGTCTTATGACAGAGACTGGAAGACACTAGCTGCATTAAGCCTACTGAAATAAAGCCTGAGAAGCAATATAGCTGCTTTCCATAAATACACTATGAGCTAAACATTAGGAACATGTGAGAACCATTTAAGCTAAATGACTATATATACACACATACATACAGCAAATAGACATAAACTGGATGGAAATGAGCCATCAAAGAAGAAAAGTTCTTGAACACCCTCCCAGTAAAACACCATGGGCCAAGGATTGAAACAATTCAGAAACAAAGGTTGAGCAACTCATGAAAAGAATTATACGCCATGGTTATCACTTGGAATACGGAGCTGGTTTCCGCGAGCCAGAGGGGTGACAGAGAGCGGTCCAGGTTCTTGCTGAGCTCATCCAGCTCATTTTGATGAGCAGAGGAAAAGCCCAGGAACCGACCAGCACAACGCAATGACTCTGGATGGCTCACGGTGGGCGCTCATCGGAGGAGCAGCTGCCACCAGAGCACACGGAGAAACCAGAGTGGCACAGGGGATGAGCGGCAATGGTTAATACTGCTGAATACCCCCGTACTGCTGGGGGGAGTAGTGCCCCACTGACTGGCACCTGCAGGGGGGACAGGAGGAGCCTGGAAGGGGAGGCGAGTTACAGCTAACCAGCTGGAAAATGATGTCTGTCACTTGTGCATTTCTTATTGTCCAACTGCTTGACTTGAAAACCTGGACTTCATCTTGAAAATACATGCACTTGAAAATTCAGATCTAAGTTTTCTCACGCTGGAGACTTCAATATATTCTGTAAGTTGGGTTCTCATGCTTCAATTGAATTAAAATCAAACTGTAAACACTCAGCGTCTTCTATGAAAAACCCTCTCACAAATGTTTCATTTCCAGTTGAGCAAACATTTCATTTAAGGATGCGTTAACAACCCGAACACTAAAGCTTCACAACACTTAAAGTATTTTCCCAGTAAAACAGTCTCCGTATCCTTAAGTGTATTTTTTCCTAGGCTGGCTTTGCAGGAAACCATACTGAGCCTCAGCATACATTATCACAGCTGAAGTATCTACCACAAACATACAATGTCTAATTTAACTGATGGCCTGTTATTCTTACTTGCATGGTCAGTATAGTGAGATAAGTCACTTCTTTTCAGGAAAATCCTGGGGTTTTTTGGTTGTTTTGTTTTGTTTTGTTTTTAATATAGAAAAATACTGGAGGAATCTGTTTCTCTGCTGCCTTCTGAAAGAAGTGCCATCCCTTGTGTATATATATATATATCCTTCCCTCTTCTACTTTTTTTCCTCTTATGTTTATTTGCCACCCAAAACAGGTGTTAGTGTAGTTGTCTTCCAGATGTTTGGTCAAAATTTGGTACATCCATCATGACCGCTAGTAAAACCTCTCAACTAAAAATGTAGTTTTAGTCTAGACGTGTAAACAGTTTCGTATTTGTATTTGAGAGGCCAGTTTAGCTGGAAACTGGTCAAAAGGAGCCTGGCAAACACCTTCCCCACTTTAAGATGAATTATTTTTCAGCTAGCATGTTGTTTTTTGAAAGTTGAATGCGTACCTGAGAGAGAATTTGTGTTTGCAGCGCAACAGGAGCAGAGTCCAGGGCTGGGCACAGTCTGCATCAACTTGACCCAAGCCACATCCAGCGCCGCAGATTCGGTGTGAGCTGTGACAGCTGCCAGCGCCGGGGGGACGTTGTTGAAAGGCATTTCAAAGGTATTACAAAGGCATTATGGCATAGGATATCTAAAGCACAAAATCATTTAGGGACTAAAACATTTGGAAGAGCTGGTATCAATACTCTCTTCTGGTCTGAACGGAACAGCAATCCTGAGAAAGCTGCTGAAGTGGGTAAATACAGACACCCCCCCCCGGCCCCTCAACAGGAGCCGCACTTTGCAGCCGGAGCAGTCAAATAAAACAGATAAAGACGACATCAGCCCGGCAAGCAGGACGTAACTACTTATTAGTATACTACTAAGGTAACTACTTATTACTATTATTATTACTCTCAAACCCCAGGGTTAGGGGATGTTGCAGCTAAGCTGGGTGCCGGGTCCCCGAGCAGGAGGGGCTGGCAGGGGCGGCTCGCGGGGGCTCAGCTGGGGACGGCACAGGAGGCACGGCCGAAACGTGCTGCCTGGAAAGGAGGCAAGCGACCAGGGAAGCCTTGAGAAGAGGGGATACGGCAGTAGCTAATATCACCATTGATGGCAAGAGCTGAGACCGCGCAGGAAGGTTTGAGTGTAACGCATGAAGTCTTCAGTGCACCTATGTGCTGAGCGTCCTGGAGTGGGAATTTGCGTGCTGGGGGCAGGGGGAGATGGCTTGATCCAGAAGGAAGGAAACAGATGGTACCTGGAAAAGTACCAAATAGCTGCCTTGTAATACAGCTAATGCTGGCACAGTTCCCATCTACAGTACTTTCATGCTGGTGGCTGACCAAGCCGCTTCAGCCCTGTTGTCCATACGTGGTTGTTTGACGATGTCCAAATGCAAGCCAGTTTCTGGCTGTCCAGGTAAGTCTTTTCTGGGCAGACACAGAGCACAGACAGACCTTTGGGAGTTTTGAGCAGATTTAGGAGGTCTCACTCTGTTCTCCCTGTACCCTGTGTTGCTTGAACAGCTTTTTTCCTTGGTAATGTCTTTAGACCCCTTGAAATCTCCACTTGGGACTGAACACGTAGGTTCAAAGGGGCACGCGTGACCTGACTGTCTGCAATGGGCATGGGCATGGCAGAACCTCGCAGACTCTCTCTCCGCAACCAGCAGAAGGGGCTCAGCTAAGAAAGTTTAACTGCAAAGCTCTTAGAAACATACAGATAATAGGGATTTATATGTAACATATAATATATAAAACCCATCTCACCATCAGATCTCCAGTTTTTCCTGCCTTCCACGAGTGACTGTAGCTCCATACACAGTTCCCTGTCTTTCCCAAGAATGACTGAACACTCCTGCAATACTCCTTTCCCATCCTGACTTTGTCTCCCCAGCAGAGAAGCCTGTGTCCTTGGCTAAAATTATTACATAAATAAATAAAATTATTTTAATTTCACCTTATGTGGCAATAATTAGGAAACTGGATTCTTGCTTGGTTAAGTTTATTTGCAGCTACAAAAATGTAGGACTGTAATAATTTACACTTGATTGCAAGCTACTTTCTGTAATAAGATGTAGATTTTTTTTTTTTTCTGCCTGATTGGCTTAATTCATTGGTTGCTTAAAAAGCCGTATATACTGTAACTAAAATTATATGTAAGCTTTACCGATAGGGCCAATTGGCTAAAATCCTTTGGTCGTTCCCCTTTTGAACATCTAGTTAATGTAACTGGTTACAAAATTCTGTGTGTGTACTTGTGCAGATGTGGTTTTAGGCAATTTCTAGATTGCATGATTTTAGATGAAGTAAGTTAATCTATGATGTCTAGACTTTCTTTCCCACACGACTCCAGTATAGAAGGTTTTGACCAGCACTGTCCCAACCTGCGTAATTTATACATCCGCAGTGTATTTTCACTGTACACAGGCCAAGTTCCTGTGTAGACTGGTCTCTGCCAAAGAACTTTTCCAGTCATTCTTGTTTGATCAGTCAAGCCATGATTCTGACACCGATTCCCTTATTACTACAAAACTACAGGAACCAAGCACAAATTTGCTAGACAATGTTTTGCCCATTGAAAGTATAACAAAATCATCTGATATTTCTTTTTATTGTTGTTGTTTCTGTGAAGAAAATGTTTTTGTTTGTTTTTGAAATTTGCAATTAAATGTAATTTAATTGTCAAGCTATTTCTTGGTGCTAGAAGAACAAATCTGTTTCATTTCTCAGTAGTTCTTTACTTCCTTTAGGTTTCTTGCAGAGATTCCTGGCTATTGAGATAATACAATTACACCTAAGTATTGGAACATAAGATGAATCTTTGGTTCAGGTATTTCTGCATACACAGTCATAAATGTACTGCCAAAAATAACCAGGCTTAAAGGATATTTACCAAAACTATTTTAAAAGAAAATATTGATGATAATGCAAGTCTAATCTTTAGTATCATCTCACCTGCAGATTTTGACCTCATTTGGAGAAAAAAAAAAAAAACTATGAAAATGTTTATCAGTATTAAACTGATTGGCTTTGTGGAAAGGAACAGGACCACCACCCTGGATTTGCTTTAGCCTGCAACTTTGTGTGCTTTGATTTCACCTTGCTTACTTCAGTCTCCAGGGCCCACTTAAACAGCACAGGGACCAAATACTTCATGACCAAAATACACAAAGGATTTTATCAAAAACATGACTGAAAAAGACATCAAATTACTTTCGTCCTAGGGCTTGGTCTTAACATGTTTCTTAACAGCTTGTTCGGATGGACATATTGCATTTAATTGTCTGGGTTGCAAACCTTGAAAACGGGATCTAAGTACTGTTGGTGCCTATATTTATTTACGGTCCTCCTGTAGCTCATGTAGGACTCTTTTGGAAAACAATGGTTCACACTGAAGGTCATCAGTGTGGGTTGTAACACTTCTTGTTAGTAGAGCAATCTGAACAACCAACCTTTTACTTGTGACTGCATGTTTCACCAGCAAGAAAAGGAGAAAGGCAACTAACCCTCAACGTACTGACAATTTCCAGCGTAGTGAATGCTCACTGAGGCATTACGCAGAGAGAGAGGAGTGAAGTATATCTGAAGAAATGATATATCTGCTTTCCGATTCCTTCCCCCATCTCCAGGGCCAAGCACTGCATACCAGTCCTAACACGCCTGGCTGCATCTTATCTACCTTTTCTGCCAAATCTCTGAAGCTCCTCTGGGGTTTCTGTAGCAACTGGAGGTGATGAGATACAGCAGATGTCTTTCCTGTGAGATTTCTGGTGTCTTTTCACAGACTCAGGCGGTCTGGGTCCCACTAGCCCATTTTTGCTAACCTGGGAAAGGACCATGTCCTACCACCCTTCCAGCCCCCAGAGCAACCCTCTTGCAGCACGCGAGACTCGGTTACGCTTACAAATAAATATTTCCTACTTCGCGATCCTCCTGACACCGACGTCGGCAGCACCCAGTGCTCCTGGAACGGGCTTTTCCAGGAAAATGGGATCAGTTTCATTAGCAGCCCCTTGGGCTTGTTTGGGTTTCAGAGTGACATGTGGAAAATCCATGAGATCATACCTGTCACTAAGAAAGCTACAGAGCTGTTGCCGTGGTTTAAAAAACCTGTTTCTTATGAATATTTTTTTTACTAACTGATTGTACTGCTGGTGCAGTTTTCCAGCCTTACAAAGCCTATGTACCAATCACCTCCTCCTCAAATCTGCTTGCCTTCGGGACGTACATCCAGCTCTTGGGATTCAGAAGGAGCCACCTGCATCCTGCTGTCTGAGAATGCTACATGTGTTTATACACGTGTATATACACGTACACATGCATACACATTTATATGTATATGTAAAGCATAATCTTGTCACTGTCTGTAATCAGAGGATACTCTAATAGCTCCCATTTACTTCATTTTTTAAAAAGAAAAACCTGATATAATGAATTCATTCGTGTTTATAATCACAAACATCTTGCTCCACAGCATAGTTACAAGCCACATTTTTCATGATATAACACATGGAGAATGAGCCATGTGTCTGCAAAATGACATTATGTAAGTCATTATGTAGAAGCAGTATCTTTAATTTTAAACATAATTCACAAGAACTCTTGGGTACTTAATCATTCCTACGCGTTCCCTACTTGGAAGCAAAACACACTGAGGTCAGATTCAGTCACAGCCCAAGATAATGTAACTCAGAGTAGTTCACCGCGATTACATCGGTGTGAATGCTTTTCAAAATCTCAAGACAAAAGCTTAAGCTACAGATTGTTTCAAACCATAAACCCCACGTTACCGATGCGTGGCACGCAGGAACACGCGGCTCTTTCTCTGCCGCAGCCCCCCACCCTCCAGCGTCTTCTCCCTCGCTAGAGAGCTCCATGACAATTTCCCCCTCAGGGTGAAAGCTTATCCCTCCAGCTAGCCATAAAACCTTCCTCCTCTGGGGCAGTGAAGGTAGTTCAGAACAAGAGAGTCCTTTATTTTCCTTGGTTTCAATGATAACGTATTCCTTCGGCACAAGGCGAAGGCAGTTTCGCGTGGCCCCTCTAGCACGCAGGTCGTCCCACCGTCCGCACACAGTGACAGAGGGAGATTTCCCCCCTCTCGCTGGAGCTCCAGCTAAACACGAGGGCTACGCTATTAGCAAATTTCTCTTTTCCACAGTTCCTCTCTTATTTTTAAGTCCTCCCCGGGGTCTTATCTAGGAGCATTCTGGAGTTACCAGCTTTTTGGTAGAAAAGATAAAAATTACATATATAAAGTTAACAGATATGCATATGAACACTTACAGATATCTTTGACTGTCACAGAAACTGGAGTTCCTTCCTTTCTTGGCCTGCCTTCAAACTTGAAGACAGTTTCCAGGAATAAGGAAGTTTCTGTTTATTCTACTAACTTGTAAGATACAGCCACCTAAAGCAAACAAAAACACTCCTGCAGAAAATGCAAGTTAATATCTTTAAAATGTTGCTGTCTTCTATAACAACCATGGATGATAGATTCAGAATTGGTCATCTAAAATCCACACAGTATAAAGAATTGCCTGCAATACTGAGCAGTAAGGGTCACCTACACTGGGGTGCCAAAGGATGCCCATGGAAATGATGTGCCCAGAAGCAAACCCAAGTTTCTACAGAAGGCAGAGGGGAGGGCGGTGATGCTCAGGGGCTGCCCGTCCTCTTGGGCTACGCTACGCTGGCACCACATGCGCTCTTCTGATCGACTCTGTGCAGTCAGCACTAAAATACAGCTTGTGCTTCTTTTCATTGATTGCTCGTGATACAAAGCTGCACATAATACATATTCACTAGCGCCTAAATTTCTCTCATTTCTCACTTTTTATGTTCTCTCCACTCCTTTGCAACAGCAGCTGCATTTGCTTCAAAGGCTCTGCGGAAAAAGCTGTCCCTGTAAACTCTGATCTTGCAGCAAGACCTACAGCATTGCTAACGCCCCACGGAGTCCCAGTGTGGTCTGACCTGTGGATGGTTTTATTTGTGGTCGAATACCTTGGGTTAAATTATGCAATAGGCACTTCAGTTGATGCTTACCTGATGGGTCTTATCTAAGTCCGTGGTAGCTGTATGGGTAAAAACTTCGCAGTAACAGTAGTGAGTTACAACCTTTTGGCTCTACAGTTAAAGTTGCCAAGGGATACTCTTTATTCTTAATTTATTTCATCACCCTTCAGGAGCTTTTTATGGTGGCTGCAAGGAAGATTGAATTTGTTTTCACAGATCCCACTTACTTTGCCATATTTATTGCACTCCTGACGTTGGTTAGAAGACAGAATTTGGTGCAATGTTTCCGCCCTGTTGTTTCTCTTTAGCTATGGTAATATGTTGGATAGTTTTTGGTTTATGTTCATGTAAAAAAAACCTACGCAAACCCAAAAGAACAGCTCTATTTGTATTTTAAAGTTATTAAACTCTACTGCAGAATATTGACATTCCTAAGCAGTGTCAGTTGTGGTAGTCAGGTGCAGAAGTAGGCGTGAAATGCCGACATGCCTGAAGGTCTTCTCTATACCACTATAGTTTAGTTTTATCTGCCAAATCTAAATTCTTACTTAAAATAACTTATCTCAACTTATAAGAGCTTTAGAAGAAGACTGTGCCTGGCAGTGAGAGCAATGACATTTCACAGTTTGTTATAAAGGAATCGGATGGAAAAGCTTTAATTTTTTTTTGTTTTGTTTTGTTCCTCTCCATCAGGCTTCAATCTTAAGAGATTGTTTCCTTCTGTTGCACAACTCTGCAGTATTTGGAGAAGATCAAATGCCTGGCGTGAGGTCTGTTGCCTTCTTTAAATATCTAATTGGGTAAGGATACAGACCAATTTAATACATTGCTCAAATTTTACTTGGACCTGGGTCCTCAATTCCTTATAAAATAATCAAAATAATAGCGTGTAGGTATGTCAAGACAAGGTTCCAAAGCATTAGGTTTTTATCCTAAAAACACAAGTGCAGATATACAAATTGTTTTTTCATGCAGTTACAGACTGAGTGTTTTGTATATAAAGCCCTGACAACCCCCGGTATCGGGTTGACGGGTATTTGCTTTCCATTACAGCCAAGGACAAGTACAATTTAAAAACTGGCTCTAGCACTTCTCTCTGTTTTGAATATTAGAAGAAATATGCCAGCAGAGCCCCGAATTTGCTGTTACCTTTTAGAGATAATTTATTCCTCATGACAATGGAACAACCTCAGAGCCTGGATGCACAGAAATCTTAACGCCTGTTGCAAGTTTACCTCCCATTAAAATCAGTTTCACTTGAGACTTCTTGTTCTGAAGCAAGTTACACACAAACTGTGAAAACTTGCAGCTCAAGGCAAAATGGGAGTGTTGAGAACCGAAATGCTTGTTCACCTGTTTAAGCTGCACTGAGACCACCAGCGATCCAGTTCAGCAATCAGCCAGAAGCAAAGAAATGAGGCTTTATTCCTGGTCTCAGCCCTCACCGGACAGATCGGTGCCAGAAAAGGAGCATCTGGCAGAAAAAAGAAAAGTGCCGGTGAGCTGGCACTGAAGGGACAGGGCTGTCCCTTCTCCGGCTGTTTCCAGGGGTGGGGGAGAACCACTCCTCCTCAACAGCTCAAATCTGTCCCTTCCTTCTCTCAAGAAAGACGGGTACCAGAAGCAACAACCGTTGGCACGTTTCTCTTACGAGCCTGCAGTATACAATAACGTAAGAGAGATACCACTTGAGGTACGTTACAAAACGAGCAGGGTTACAGAGGCGTGCTTTGCAACCTTCTAGGAGTGCTTAGAATTCAAATGCGTGCCCAGATCCAAATCCTAGCTCCTGATATGGGGAACAATACCTGCTGCTTTAACAAATGACAGGAATTACAAAAGAAGCCATACAAAAATGACAGGAATAACAGAAGCCATATCATGTTAATTCTCAGTTGCACACTGCTAGCCATCCGTTGGGACGGGAAAGCTCCATAGCAGATCGAAGCCTATTAGTGGCTTTGTGATTTAAGCCTCAGGGTTATAATAGCCTTACCACAGGCTGAAATCCCAGGAGTGTCAACTCTCCCTTCTGGAAAGAGAAAATGAGTATTATGCAGTTGGTTTTGCATGCTTCTTTCAAACAAGATAGAGCTTTAAAAGTAAAGGATATGATTGTGTGTCTGCTTCCAAAGCACTTTCTTTAAAAGGGAGGGAGATTGCTTTTATTTTCCCTTTCCTCCTTGTTCTGCAAAACGATCCTAACAAGTCATTGCGAAACATATAGCAATCCCCCAAATTATATATATACATACATGTATATACACTTATATGTGCACGCATGATATTGTATTAACACTCCATGAGAATAACCTACCATTCCCCTGAAACATATAGCAATCCCCCAAATTATATATATACATACATGTATATACACTTATATGTGCACGCATGATGTTTTATTAACACTCCATGAGAATAACGTACCATTCCCAATATTATAGAGAATATATTGTGGCTTCAATACCCTTGCAGATTAGACACAGCAATTAGTTTGGGGTTAAGTACATAGGAGTGCAGAAGGCATTGCAGGTGCTGCACGTACCGTGTCGCAAATCTGCACAGCAGTCAGGTTGAGCGGATGCTCGGGCATTGCATGCTTCTCCCTGGGTACCAGCTACACTCTCCGTATTCCATTTCCCGCTAACGGGTCCTTCGACCAGGTCCCAGCTCTTAGCTAAGCACAGGCAGAAGTGGGAGACGTCAGAAAGTCTGAGCTCAGTTTGGAGGGGCTTATCCATCTGGCAAACAGCCTCGCTCCAGTGGTAAATTGTCTTACACTTGGCCAGCAACCTCGGGGGCCAGATGCCAAGGTATAGAGGATATTTCCCCAGCAGCAGCTAAGCTGATGACTGCACATAGACTTTACGTTGCCAGCTCTTCAGTTGTTTCACGTCTAGTGAGGAGAGCTCCCACAGCTGCCTTGTCCTCCTAGATGCTAGATGCTTTTGACTGACACCCTGTAATATTGCAGGAGAATTTATTACAGTTTCCTGATACGGAGATGCTGCTCTTTGTCGCTTTGAAGTGAAACACATGCTTATGCGCCATCCTTTCTTTTTCTTTTATCTTTCAGTTTCAAGACAAAGTTGTGCTGCCTGATCAGCCCTACAGATGCCTTTCTTTTGCACGTACCCTCCTTCAAACTCATCTTGCACAAGCAGCACTTCTACCAGCGTTGTTTAGGTTCCGTAAGACATGGCACGGCAAAGTTCCTGACCTAACAGCTAGTTCCGCAGGAACACACAAACCATTACTGTAGCATGTAAGCGAAGGAGTTTTTAGTCTGTCATTTATTCTCCTGTTTACATACAAACCTCGCCTTTTTAGGGTTGCAAGGTAGAATTCAAAGGGCTGAAACTAATGTCAAACCACTATTTCCCCTTGATACTGCAAATATGTGTTATCTGTAATGCATTGAACAGGTAATGACATGAAATTTAATATCACTACAGGGCTGCCATACATTATTCATTAAAGGCTAAAGGTCCTAATAACATAAGCATGTGCACTGCTATCATCTTTCCTAATGAAACCCTGAAGCAGGGCAACTTCTCAGGGTAAAATTTCACATATATTTGCAGTTTCAGGTCCTAATTAATTGTACAGATTTCCAAGTTCATTAAAAAGAGAGGACGGGAACTCCCAATGACTTTTTATAGACCACAGAGCGTGGTCAAGATCTGCTGGTGTTACTTCCCTGGATTCATCCCAGCTCTGCTGCGGTGAGAGAGCCCTGGGTAGCGCAGCTCGGCTTAACTACCCCCGACGAAGGTCTCCTTGACCCTTTACAGGGTGCGGCACAGAGCTGCTGGCGGAGTTTGCATTGTGTAGCCAACCTGCAACAACCGAGCTTCTATGGGGCAAATCAGAACTTTCATCTGATGTCAGCAACTTCCCACCACCCCCTGTATAAATTGCCATGAACGCTTGTGTTAAAGTGAACGTCTGCTAAATTACGCCTTTGCGCTCTATATGATTTGGATGAGTTTATTATACGTGAACACACACTAGACAGTAAAGATGGTGATAATAATTAGTTTTTGTTGTCTGATATCCTCTTTGAGGATCACAGCATAAGAATAATAATTTTTAAAAAATTGAAACCCTTGAAAACATCGATATCGATTTTCTACAAAAGCCTTCTGTCTGTCAGTCTCAGCTATTAACAGCTGTTGTGACTTCCTGCGTTGTTTCATAAAAGGTTATGCCCCAAACCATCTCTCACTTGGCAGTAAACACGTATTAATTAAAGATATTGAGCTGTGAAAATTTCACAGAAAATAACCACGCTGACACTCATGCGAGATTCTTTCAACATCAGATTATAAGTTGCAAATAATTGATAAACTGTGCCATCATCACTAAACCAGCTCACCAGCACTAATCAAATTAAACTCCCAAGCATAAGCATGTACTGTTGATTGATGTAATTTCTGGAATAGATTCCGAAAACAGTCACTAATGTGTCAGGCGTTTACAAATGGTTCCATTCAACACCAAGGGAGAGTGTTTGACTTTGTTTCCAGCTTCCAGAGCAACAAGCAAATCAAAAAGTGCGTGTTTCAGCTAAAATATGGCAACCTTATTACACTGCACTATCTCAGTACATTGATATTTCTTCTACAGATCAGAGGCAGTATTCCCAGCATAATGCAAGTTTCCATACGAATTTGCGTTCAAGGATTATAGGGACATTTACAGCAACGCAATGAGCCTGTATTCCCAGCATAATGCAAGTTTCCATAGAATTTGCGTTCAAGGATTACAGGGACATTTACAGCAACGCGATGAGCCTCAACAACAGTTCCCATTACTGTCCTCAGTTTTACACATCGTTTGTTAATCTTTCTATCTCTGCTTGCTATTGAAATGGTCAGTCAGACCCAAACAATATGAACACCGGCCAACAGCAGGCTCCGTCAAAGACGTCCCCTGGCCCAGAAGGTCACGCTCCCAGCAGATCTGATCTAAACAGGACGAGAGAGGCAGGAGCTCAGCTGTCGTTCTGCAAGGGAGAGGCTAAAGATAAAAGCGACTCGCTCGAAGCTCAGAGCAGACCCTGGATCTTCTCCCTCTGCCTTGGGCTTGAGCTTCAGGGTTATGTTTTCTGTGATGATGGAATGAACTCTGACAGACTAAATCAGAATAATCCTGGCCCCAAGAATCACTTCTGTAATTGAAAACAATTGAGAGTGCAGCATGGGTGTTTTTTCTCTTTTCCTTTTTTTTTTTTTCTGAATGAGTTATTTTGTGGTTAAGCAAAACGTTGGCCCTACTCCAGCAGGAGGGAGCCCACGGATGAGTTGCTGCCATTACATCTTGTCTAGGCAGCCGAGATGCTTTGGGAAAACACCTGTGATGCAAGTACACATCATGCTCGTGAACTTTGCCAAAGTAAACCTCTAATCCATGTGAACACTGCACTGCCCAGTCCTTTCTTCTTTCCCCTCTTTTATTACCAGATCCCTTCTCCGCTAATTATAGAATAAAAAGTAAAGATGTACTTAATCTCAAATGCAGCCCCACAGGCTGGATTTGCTCACTCAGGGAAAAAAAAACCCACCCTGGAATAAACATCCTCATATTCTTTTGACGTTCAGCACAAACAAAAACAGCCCGAGCACGGGCTGGTGGCCAAGTGCCAGGACTGCACTATTCTGCAACTGGAAACACTCACTTCTGAGTTTCTGAACTTGAGGTCTCATTATTGCTGTGCGGTGGCAACTCGTTGGGCAACTGCTGGGCTTTACAGAGCACATTCCTCTGGTTTGTCTGAGGCTGCTCTCCGGCAAAAAATGCTTTAAAGTGAAGGCTCTAAAAGAAGACAAAGGGGAATCCTTACTCTCCCACGAAAGACGTTAAGGATTGTAAATTAAAAATAATAAGACTAGAGCATGTTCTATGTCCAGAGGCTGCAGTACCACTCTGCATGAGCCGTAGTACGAGGAGGTGACGATGCCCGATCTCGCTCTGTCCCTTTGGCACTGATCTGCCGTGAAACAGCAGCTGAAGCTCTGCTGGGTGCTGGAGAATGAGTGCAATATCTTTCTATACTACTGGCCTGGCCGCTTCCACTCCAGACCGGAGACTCAGGACACACCGGAGAGGCAGAGACAGCTGCAGAAGTGATGCTCAACACAACCTGGAGCAGCCAAGGGCTACCCTGGACTTGTGCACTTATTTGACTCCTACACGCACAGCACCGGAGCATATCTTTAATCCGTGCATCCTCATAACTTCCAGCAAAGTGCTCCGTTTTAAAGATAGGAAAACACAGATCTGTGAAACAAGGCCCCATGAGATCCTACAGACCTCAGATCATACAACGAGCCTGAGGAAAGCTGTGCCTGTGGTATGCCAAGCAAACGCCTACGTCCAAAACTAACTTCTGCGGCCCCAAAGACGGGGAAAGCGAGAGGTGGTTTAGAGCCATTTGTGTCACACTTACTGTAGTGGCATAGCTGAGAAAACTGCCAGAGGTCTTGAGGGTGAGAAACCAGTCTTACTAAGCTGACAGGAAAATGATGAGTTTAAATTTGCATATTAATGAAGGAGAAGTTTGCAGAGATATGGGGCATGGTGTATGTAGCAGGGAGGAAAATTGGCAATTTTTAACAGATTGAAGCAAAGGAGGAAAAAGTGATAATCAGGAAGGCTAATACCGTCCCCATAAAAGTGTTAGTATCAGAGATTTTAAGAAGAAATGTGATTGTGAGAGCACGCGTGAAGAAGTGGAGAGTAGCAGAGGTTTTTAATCATTTTAGAAAACATCTGGTTTTGCTTTTTCTGTTACCTCTGTTCCAGCTAAGTGACCTCTGGGAGCAGAACAATGTATACACGCTCTGGGGATGTTTCTCCCATCATAATCAATACTTTTTGTTATTAGTTTCCTGTTAGACCCACGACGTACTAGGCATTTCCACCCTGAAATAAATTCCAGCCTCAAGATGCTCAGTTTCTTTGTAAATAATATCAAATTAAAATAAATAATATAACTTAAATTGGCTCCTTTCATTTGTGAAGAGCGTTCTATCAAATAAAAAAGGAAGACGGAAGTGCTTCTGAAATAAAAACCTTTTCATTCGTTTCTAAAGGGGATCCAGTTAAAATTCTGTCATGGTTGTACCCACGTTAGCATTTTAGTTAGGAGCAACAGCGCGAGCCTTGACGCACAAGTAACTGATGGTGGAGATCTAGGAGCCTTTGCACTGACCACCTCAGTCTGCTCATCTATTGCACCATATTACTCGCTAACGTAGACATAGCCTGTTTTATATAAACCCCGTAGGCACATGCACTTACGTATAGTTTTTGAACAAATAAATATCTGAAAAATTACCAAATTATCCCAGCCAGGTTGCAGACTGGTTTGGAGTCTGGTGTTTTGACCGCAAAATGAACTGCATTTTTGTTACCGAACAGTGAGCATCGCAAAAGATCTGCTGCTATTTGTGATACGATTGCCACTGGACCTAATTCAAAGCTCATTACATTCACTAAAGGAATTCATTGGACTGCAAGTGTCCTTCCTTTCAGCTCATACTACTTTACATGTTTGGGTAGGAGGGAAGGCAGGAGAGATTTAATGAACACAAGTTTTTCAGTTCAGGAGAACAAAATCAAATTTTTGATGTATACGAACCAATGAATATCACCTCCCCTCTCTGAGGCCGGCTAGATTTCTTTCAAATGACACAAGGAGGCACAAAAAGGCAGGTTTTGATTCCACACAGGCCTGTTCCTGTAAAGTTCTGCTCATCCTAAACACCCCTGACAGAAGTAGGAAGACAGTTATCTTACTCGTGCTAACGTGTGATGAAGTCTTACACTTGTCATTCCATTAAAAATATCCTGTGCTACATATAGCAATATAATCTCACAAAAAGGGAATAGAAGATAATTTATTAAATGAAAATAAAATGGATTTTTATATATTTTTAATTATTATTCACAAACTTTGCATCAGTATGGCAGAAACCTCAGCTTGTAAAGCCACTTCAGTATGAAAGAGCATGTGGAGTTTTATGCTTGAGGAACGGTTCTGACCATGAGCACAAACCAGTTTTCACGTACATAAGCAAATTTATACGTGCAATTATCCTCCTTCAGTTACACAACTGTAATTTTTCTAATGACACAAACAGCCTCACAGTCTTGGCGAGATGTGATCCTGAACTTTGCATGAGTAGTTTAAGACATTACCTTTGATTTCATCGCTGTTGGACCTGTAAAGTTCTCCACCACTGAAAATTTTCCCTATTTATTACAGCAAAAATAACTAAACGAAAATGCAGATTCAAAATAACATAGGGGTTTCAGCCTGCATCCATTTCTCTCCGCCGTGGAAGGCCTTGCAGCGACGGTTATAGCCATGGTCGCTGACGTGCCTCTAACGGTGCCAGCATTAAAAATGCAGCGACAACCGCCCATCGTGCCAGATGCGACTGCAAGTCCTTGTATTTGTGCTGTATTGTTTAAAGAAATGTAACTGAAGGGTGAAAAAGAGTTCTTGTAGGGTTTTTAAGCCGGAGTCACAACTCCGCAGTTATTGCCAAATTGCTTTCAGCCAGCCACTGTCCCGAGCGCACAGGACATTTATCATCCCACTCGCTAAAAAAGGCCTGAGCATGCAAAATGCCAACAAAAAACTAAACAAACGATGAGTGAAAAATGACCGTTAAGTGCAGCAGGTTTAAGTTATGGAAATGCATACGATTTGATTTGGTTATGATGATGATAAAGTTTAAGTTTAAGAGGCTACTTTTGCAAATAATAACAGCAATGAATGAATCAAGTGCTAAGCGTAAGTGCCAAAGAAAGAAACCAGTAATACTCAACACAGGCAAATGCTGCTTTAGGAGGAAAGGCAGCTGCTTGAAAGAATTGCGAGGCGTAATGGCTGCAGAACGCATTCGGGTAAACGAAGTCTTTTTGCCTAACTTTGCAGGTATACCCCTCTGCAACAAACTTGCAACAGAACTGCATTTTAAACACATTACGAAGATGGACGCGTGTTTAATTTTACATAGGAGAGCACTCCCTCTGACACCGAGAGGGAAAGTTAGGGCCCCATGCTGCTAGGAATATTTTTTTTCCCCTCCTTCTTCATGCTGTGGGCATAAGGATTAGCATCCAGTTCAGTGCTGTGGAGCTCTCCCTTTTGGAGAGGGAGAGTTAGGGCAAAATGGGTGCAAGAATGTGTGCGCCTCTGGGGTGCCAGAGTATACTGACTGCATACGGAATATATGGGTCCAAGTGAAACACTGGTTGAAATGGTATTGGAAATAGGCATGGACGTGCTAAAACGCTTTGCTGAATTTGCAACTGTACATAGCATTTGGAGGAAGTTTAGCCCAAAATCAACACTAGTTTTTCCTTAAAAAAAAAAGTAAAATCCTCATAGTTCAAATAAGTGCCAGAAAAAGCCCGGAGAATTTAATAAAAATTATCTCCTTCTGATGTCCTCTTCAAGAGATTTGCAGACTATAAAGTTTTTCCTGTATGAATGGAAAAAATCCTGTTGTCTCTCAAAACTCAAAGTTTTTGGAATAACTATATATATACACATACACACACACAAAATACATACAATATATATAATAGTGTATATACTATAATAGTTTTTATACTAGATATACT
>NW_009195732.1:0-13962 GCF_000690835.1 Fulmarus glacialis | reverse complement strand
AATAATTAATTATAATAATAATAGTGATAGTGATAGTGATAGTGATAATAATACCTTAAGGGAAAGTTTGTAAAGGAATAAAATCAAACTTGGTTTGACTGAAGGCAAGATACAAAATGTTAAGTGTGTTTCCAAGGGGATGAATTGTCACCAAAACATTCACTGCAGGATTTCTGATGTAACTGCCTGGCAAAGGTTTGCTGCTGTCAGCTATCTCTTTCCTTTCCATACCTATTTTAGTGAAGATGAATCCATATACAACTATCACCACAGATGAGAAATGGAAATAAACCTCAAGGAAGTAACTAGGAAAGACTTGATGGTGGGTCCTGTGAAGAGGATGAGTGCATAGTCAGTCTTGTTGGGAAATTAAAATAAAATAGTCCAAGAAAGCTCCTAATTTTTTCCTCCACTATCACCAGTATCTAGATGCTAATAAACCTTCTTAAGTTACCCGCTTATTTTCTGTCACATCAGGGCTTTACTTTAAGGTATCCTAACTCACTTCTGAAACAACATGACCCTGCTCAATCGATGATTTTTGATGTGATCGCTTTTCAAACTAGGGTTCATATCACCTAAATTTAGCCATCTCAAAGTCAAAGCTAGTCATCTTTATCTCAGATGGAGAGAGGACAATTCAGATTTTAGGTGCAGATGATTTGTGTTCTGTAAGTGCCTATCTCCTTTAACATCAGAACAGATGAGATGACTAGTTTGAACTAGACTCCTAACACTCCACAGCCCGATGTCACATGAGAAGAATCCCACCCTTTGCATCCTTTCTTGGGTCGTTTGTTTTTCAGGGAGTAGGCACATAGAAATATACTATGTTGAATAAGATTACTTTACAGTACCATATGTTTTCTGGTGATCAGCTGGATTATTACCTTTTTCTTCTGCTATTTCCCCACCTAACGACTAGCCCCACAGGGCCTCTTGATGGTATTCTGCCTAAATTTTCACTTTTATTAAGGTCATCCTATTAAGCATAGCTACACCACACCTGCAGGAGCTAATTAATTTTCTTCCTACTCTTGGGTTTATTTATTCAAATGCTTTTAGACTCTTCTTATAAATCTTGTTAGGTTTCTCATTGCCAAGCTACACAATTTGAATCTTCTAATGTTTCCCCATTATCCAGTTCTTCTGATCATTACATTACTCTTGTCTGAACTTAGCTTCCCTTGTCAAAAATCTCTCAGCCAACAAGATATACAAAAGTGAAAGCAAATCTCAACATGATTGTATTATGGTTCAAAAGAAGCCAGTTCTAATTCTGGATTCATTTCTCTCTGGTCATTTACTGCAGGACTTAGACAAAGTACTCTGCTCCTAAATATAAATTATTTTTGTTTTAAAATTTAAATTTAATTTGGCATACCCCTGCAAATGTTTTTTTCTCCTCATATTTCCACTGTTTTTCACTAACTAAGCTTATTCTATACATTACTCTGTCTTCACAAGCTTAATCAACGTATTAAGTAAGGTGTTTAGCAAAGTAATTTTATATTATTCTTCCCCATGACATCCCTCAATGAATGCATTACAGAAGTTGTAAAATCAATCTGATCCCTTAAAAAGTGTTATTTTATAGTCATATTCTGATGGAAGAAAAGATATTGCTAAATTTTAAAATATGATGGTGCATACTACAGTTTTTGTTTATTACAAAATTATTCTATAATGTTTATGCATAATGATTAAATTTAAAATATAATGTTCCTAGATGTGATTCTAAACTAAGACTTATAGTATCTAATATGCCAATATGTTTTTTTCCTTTAGGAAACCATCTTTCATGTAGATTTACAAACCCAGGGAAGGATTATTTCTAATAAATCCCTCACAAGCTTTTTGTAGTACGGACTGAGCCTTCTTATGTATTTGGGAAAAATCTACAGCCCCAAACATAAAAATATTCTGCTTTCTCTGTGTCAAAGTGACACTAGAGATGCCAACATATGAACTGTTTTTTACTGACAAAGTTATTTGCATATGGCAATATTTTATAAAAAATGACAGTTCAGCATAAGATATATGGTTTTATTCCTCAATCCTAATCTGCATATTCAGCTCAGTTACCCTGAAAAAATAAGCATTAGGCAAACTCCTCAGGAAATGGGAATGTTGACTCCTCATCCAACAGCAGGTGATGCTGTTGCCATAGGCAAACAGTTCTCTTCTTCCTTAGAGAATGAGCACACCATCTGGTAATGCAGCCTCACATAAGATCCACAGTATTACTGAGTTCTTGTGCTTATAGAGCACATGGTAAGCATCAGTGCAACACTGAGATAAGAGCACAGTGAACCAATCCATAGGAGTTAATAAGCGACTCAGGCAGCAGTGGAATGTAGTACATGGTCCCAAGGAAGCAGCAAAAGCCTTCAGCAAGTGTGCTTGTGCTGTTGCCCACTAATATTTCAAGGTTACCCTGGTATTAGACGGTATGATAGTGAACTACACTGTGTGTCCACAATCTCTATTCTTTACTGCTTAAATGAAAAAAACAGACAAACAAACAAACAAACAAATCCTACAAGTCAGCCAGTACCATCCAGTTTATTCAGTTAACACATCTCCTTGCAAATAATTTGTTTTTGCTGAGGTTGAAACGACAGCAAATCGTCAGTAATATGCATTCTAAATGGCCCAATTAAATGCTTATTTACTCTGCTGGAAAGCTTTTACAGATTTCAAAGGTCATTTAGTCTGCTCCAGTGCAAGTAAAAGCTACCACACTTCTAGTTAATCAAAAGGCCATTTATTGCAGTGTGTGCATTGTCAGGAACACTAAGGAGGGTTCCCCAGGACATATATTACAAAAATGGTAGCTGTGTCATCTGGTTTGAATTTTGTGATGGTTACTGTCAATTTAAGGTAAAATTCTAAGCTTCTTGTTATTTATAGACTGTACAATCCTGACTGCCATGAGTCCTTCCTGTTACAGCCTAGCTTTGTGACCTAGAATATACAGCTTCTAGAGCATGAATCAAAGCTGTAAGAAAGATACTGGAATTTATGTTGGGGGATGGCATGTGGGTACTGAGAAAGCTTTGCATAAGAAATCAAGAAAAGAATGGGAATAATCAGCATTTAAGATGAAATAGCTCTTTAAAGTTAGGCCTTTGATCACATCAATAAGACTACAATAATAAAAGAACTGGTATTGATTTGCACTGAGCATAATGTAGAGAGGCTTAGGAGTGGCTCCAAATGAAACAAATACTTTCAGCTTTTGTAAGGTGGTGATGTTAAACACAGGGAAAAGTGACATTCTGGAAGATGTGAAAATAAGGATTACCAAAATCGAGGTGGAAACTTAAAAGCTTAACTTGCTCAGGTTGAGCTGCTGGTTGTGAAATGTATGGAAGGGAAATAATTTGACATTAAAATGCAGGTTCATTAAAGATTTTTTTTCTCAAGTTTCAAGTGCACATGCCATAGCAAAATAAATTTAGTCTTATTGTTAAGTAAAGGATGTAAAGGATGTAGTAGTGTCAACTGAATGTGGGAAAAGAGAAGTGATCTAGGCATCTAGATGCAGTTTTTTGAGAATTATGTGTCAGATTCTCAAAGATTTCAGGAAATAGAACTGTTAATATTGTTAGCAAGATCTAAAAGTACTTCCAGTTCAGATTATTTTTTGAATTGGAAGCAATGTGGCTTGGTTTCAGAAGTCATTGCATAAACTGATTGCAAGATTGATCATTGATAAGGCAGTGATAAATACTAAAAATATATTAAAATATTTTTCAGTGAAGAATATATCTCAAAAAATTAATGAAAATTAATATAATTCTGTTTACAAAGTTGATTATAAAGCACAGATTAAAATCTTAAGTTTCAAGAGTTATTGGATATCCATAGCTTCCACTGAAACTGAGAGGGATTAGACCCTGGATTTCCCACATGGTGTGAAATATCGGGCATCTCTATTTGTCTGACGTTCAAGTTTGTGTTCACTGTCCAGAGCTGAAATTAAATTCAGGGAACCAATTCCACGCATAACAAGATACATTGCCTTCCTTCTTCCCATTTACATTCTTATCTAGCCTGTTGGGGTTCTATAATTTCTGGAGACAGGGCAATTGTCTGGTGTCCCTTCCCTAAAACCAGCTATAGTATGTGGCGTAAATTTTAGGGATTTCTCGGTATGTGGTTAGGCTACTGTATTGTAAGTGCAGGAAAAAAAACCAGTATGCATTCTGAATCGGGATTTCTTCTTATAAACATTCATTCCAAAAAGTAGATAGTTTGTCTGAGCCTTGTAGAAGCTTAAGATGTGTAAGCTTTTCTAGGAAACAAATGACCTCTTCCAGGAATGGAAGTATTTAGGTTTTTAACATTTGAAAATTATGGGTTCACCCAATTAGCCCAATAAATAGTCCTGCTAATAAGAACTCAGTGCAGAGGCATTGTCTCATACCAGTGAGACCCTTCACTGGGTTACATTTGTGCATAAAACAATGCACAATGAAAAAGACATCAAAAATCTATATCCAGTCTCTCTTTGTGGCCAGACTGTAGTTCTCCTATACAATGTGATAAGGTGGGTCAAAACATAAATATTTTTTTGACAAAAATCATGAGACTGTCTTCACCATTAATATCTTAAAATACACAAATTGTCTTCTGAAGAGCTAAGATGGTATGAAAATATGAGTAATGTCACCTTTCTAAAACAGATCATATAAACCATCTTGAAGGAAATCAAACTTCTGCCTTTAACTGGATTCCATATATATTCAGTAAAACACATTTACAGAACAAGAGTGTTGCTCTGGTAGATGAATGTGAGTTTCAGATTTAGATTTCATTTCAGCAAGTCATATGAGCACACTTATTGCATTTTAGACTTTTCAAAGCATGCGCAGTCAGACTTGATCTGTAGTATACGTGTCTGGATGCAATTCAACGTTTGCACATCAGTTTTATTTTCGGTCCTTTCTAGAATATGCGACTTTTCATAAGAGGTGACATCTACTGTAGCTTTTATTATTAAATTGAAACTTCATTCAGTTTAAAGATCATGACTTCTAAGGCAAAATTACACACACAAAATCATGCAGAATATAATCTACCTTGACAAATCAGCAGATTTAATGCTGTGAGGGTAGAGAAAACTGATTTTCTCCTTGATGTGGGGAAAGGGTTGAGGAAAAGATTAAGTATATCAGTATTGTATTTTGGAGGGAAAATGAAATCTTTATGTATAATGTCAGGCACGCAATTATTATTTCAGTGGTTCAGTGGGTTACCATAGCAATACAACCCAGTGGCTTTTGAAATACTTTATTTAGCTTAATCACTGGGGGGAGGGGTTATTGTATTCAGAATCAAGCTTAATCAAAATGACAGAATCATTTTTTTCCCGTAACTACAGTGAACAGCCCATAGCTTCACAAAATATGCTTACTGCTTGCTTACAGATCCATCTTTTGAAATCATCCTCGCTTGTACTACTCAATGCGTGAATATATTGTGTAGGACCAAGAGTAAATCACTCGAGTGGTCACTTTTCATGTTATAAGGACCTTATCCATGGCTTTGTGTGATTTCTACTTATTTTGTGGTGCTTGTAGAACACTAAAAGTTATAGTTACATGACACAGCTCATTGCTGTGGGTTGGCATTGACGCTGGTTTCAAACAGCATCCTCATGAGAGGCAGGTGCAATAGGTAAAGTCAGAACCTGCCTGATGCATCTTTAAGTGACACAGCTTACTTGTTTAGCAGGCAGTATCCATTGCAAGCCAACATTTCAGTATCAGATAATCTCTTGCTGCAGAAAAGCTGAATTAATAGGAATTGGACTGTAATACTGGCTCTTAGGAGTAAAAGCCGTGGAACAAAACAAGTATCCAGGTCCATAGAAGATCAGATGTGTAGTGAATTAAAAATCAGATTCTTGAAAGTTCATGGGAAGATCTATGTATAAAATTACTGGATTGTTATGCTGTGAACAGAATTGCTGTTTGATTATTTTGGCTCTGCAAGTTTTATAATTTCTCATATCACCTAAAACAGTAAAGTATAAGCCCAAACACTGTACAATATATCTTGGATGCCAGAAATATCTTCCTTGGAGATAACTATTGCAAAAGGAGATGCATTTTTTTTGTGTGAGGGATAGCTTTTCCTTTTCAATCATGCATAAAAGTTTATACCAGATTGTTTGAATGATTGGGTAAATTTATACATTTTGCAGTACAGATGATGCCATTATAGTGCTAAAGCATGTACTACAGATGGCACAAATCATTAAATAAATTTTAACTCCACTGAATATGCTGAATTTTAATGAAATGATAGCTAATAAACTATTAGACACATGGCAACCACCTCTTTAAATAACTAGACTGTGACTTTCTCACTTCAGTGCTGCTGACTGCTGTGGAGTATCGGTATCAGAAATTTTATATATTATGTGACTGACTCTGAGGCTATCCAAGCAAATAACCAGTACCTACAGTTCATATAAAAGTCAGACTTTTGACTGATTAGTGTTAATGATGTGCAAAGGATTAGATTCTTAGATGTTACCAATACAAATAGAAACAAGTTTATGAATCTAGTTGTAACTGGTAAGGGACAAAGTAAAAATGAACATATTCTACTGACTTTCAATAGACACCAGATTTGTAAATCACTGAGTGACAAACTTTCTAAAAGTTATTTGGCAACTTGGAAGATGCATTCTCACACATGGAAGAATTCCACCTACAATTCCATGCAACTTTAAATTCTTTTAAAAGTCTGTCCCCAGGACACCTTTGAAAAGGTGACATATTTCAAAGTCAGCACTAGAGCACCTGACAGTATGCATGACCAAAGTTTCACATTCAGAGATTGGAAGAGAACTTTTGGAATGTAGGATGCCTGAATAAAGGGTCAAACCTTTGTCACAATAATATAGGAAGCCAAGTACACAGTGCAGAAACAGCTTTTCAGAAAAAAGTCTACTTTAGGAAGAGGTTGTCTTAGATTGAATTTCTGCTTTTTTTCTTATTATTTTTTTCAGTTTGGGGGAAAATTCTCTGCTGAGCTATATGATCTTGATGAGGCCTGAGAAATGTAAGGACTACTTTGATCCAAGAGAAGATGTGACAGGTACCATGTGCCCCCCTGCCCTGGGAAGTGAGACTGGTGATGGTGGTGAGGTAACCACAGCCCCTGGGTGAGAACCTCTCACCACAGACAGGAGTGACGAGGGAGGCACTCTGACCTCTGATACCAGCCATACCTTCCCCAGCCTCTCTCATGACTTCTGCCCAACACGTGCTGAGACACATTTCTACCATGCCCCCTTCTTCAAACTCACAAAGCCCCCTTCCAGCAGCTCTAGCCCTGCTGATCACCCAACAAGGCAAGGACAAAGAGGGTCCTGGGGGGTGAATCCCTCAAGGACACTTTCCCAGGCCTCAGAGAGGGCTCAGTGATTCTGGCATTTGCTCTCCTTTGTCCTGCCTGCACATTGTGCTCTCAGGCGGGTGTTGACCCAGATATTTATGGATAGAAAATCCAGAAGGATGGTCTCTGCACCCATGAGAATTGCCTGGTGAGTTTCCCTGGGGCTGCCTCCTGCTTTGCCCTGGCACCCCAGTGAAATCCCATCCCAAGGACTCTATGGATGTCGCTTCCTCCTCTGAGTACCCTGATGTTTTTGGTCAGCCCCAGGAAACACCCCCACAATTCCCAAGAGCTCCAGAGAGGCTCCAGCATAAGTAGGAACCTCAGTCCATGGTGGGACCTGCAGGATGTGACCCAGCAGTGCCCAGATCCACACACCCTTCCCAAAGGTGTGGGGCAGGCCTTCGGGCCCCTGAACACGCCTCTGATGGGGGCCTGCTGTGCTCTTCCTAGCATTGCTATGTCTGTGGTGAGAGAGGGGCCACCATTACCTGCTGGGAGAGGCGGTGCAATGGCAGCTTCCGCTTCCCCCATGGCTGTGAAGGGGGATCTGTCTCTTTGTTCTTTGGGCAATACAGGTAGGGGCTGACAGGCTTCATGCAGGGCCTCTTGTGCCTCTGTCCCCCTCCTGTCAGCGCTGGCCAAGTAAAGGAGGAACCTGCTTGCCCAGTCCAACAAGGACACCTCCTAGAAACCTCCCAGAGCCAAAGGTAGGATGTGAAGGGCTCATTCATGCCCCCTGGCTGCTGGAGATGGGCAGGACCCTCCAGACTCAGCAGTATACAGGAAATTACTTGTTCTGGGCCCCCAGGGAGCTTGGGATGTACCCCTGGCTCTGGCTGGAAAATGACTCTCTTTGTCAGGGCTTCTCCCTGCAGGCGAGCTCCCACCTTGGCACGAGTGCCCCAGGCCGTTCCTGGAGGCTGACGCCTTGGTCTCAGCCAGAGCGTGCCAGGGCCCTTGGGTGGGACACAGGCGGAGGAAGAGCATGGGAAGAGGGACACGTGCACAGTGCTCTGGGAGCAGTCAGCCTCTACACCTTTTAGGAGGGCGTTTTAGTCCAGAACAGCAGAAGGACTTGGCACTTCCTAACCTTGCCCACCTCTTCCATCCTCCATCACTCCAGGTCGGCCCAGCATAAACACTGCAGGCACACCAGGATGGGGAAGCCTCCTGCATTATTTTCCTGGAGCCCGTGGAGTAAAAGCTGTCCTCCCACATGATGGTGCTCCCCATCTGTAAGCATGCATCGTGCCATCACGGTTGCATTCAGGTACGAGCCCTTTCCTGGGGCATCCCACAGGCACAGCGAGTGCCCAGCAGCACTGCCATGCTGACACTGGTTGTGTCTCTCTTGCGGTGACAGGCACTCCACGCGGGGTTGTTCTGCTCCTGACACTTGAAGCATAAAGATGGGGAGAAATTCCTGCCAGAAATACCTTCCATGGGGATTCCAGTCCCCAGCAGGGTGATTCTCATATGCCTTTCCACTGTCCCCACGAGACATAAGAAAGGCACAGGAGGAGTGCTGGACCAGCCCCTGGGGGCTCTGACCTTGTGCTCTTGAAAATCTGATAGGAAAAGGTAGCTCGGCTCTTCTCCAGAAGGGCTTTATTCACATAGGTGGATATTGTACATATCTTTGCAAGTCATGCACAAACTATTGTATAAAACTAATATGACTGTAAATAAACTACATTTGCCGGTTGTCATGACCTAGGGAAACGGATGCTCATCAGAAACGAGGGAGGTAGGAGGAATAATATATAAGCACTAAAAGGTACTTGGCAATCATGATGCATCATCTTACCTGCTGAAAAAATAAACTGGCTTTAGCTAGGCGGACAGGCCACCTTAATTAATGCACAAAAGGAATATGTAAATTATGTGTTCAATGAATAGCCAAATGCCTTGTCATCTAATTAGTGATGTGTCTTGCCTGACCAACCTAGTGGACTTCTGTGATAGAGTGAGTATATCAGTGGACAAGGGAAAAGCTACAGATATCGTCTATCTCGACCTCTGTAAGGCCTTTGACACGGTCCCCCACAACATCCTTCTCTCTAAACTGGAGAGATATGGATTTGATGGGTGGACTGTTTGGTGAGTGAGGAATTGGTTGGATGGACGCATCCAGATGGTAGTGGTCAGTGGCTCAATGTCCAGATGGAGATCAATATCAAGTGGTGTCCTTCAGGGTCCGTATTGGAACAAGTACTGTTTAATATCTTCATCAATGACATGGACAGTGGGATCGAGTGCACCCTCAGCAAGTTTGCAGATGACACCAAGCTGAGTGGTGCGGTTGACACGCCTGAGGGATGGGATGCCATCCAGAGGACAAGCTCAAGAAATGGGCCCATGTGAACCTCATGAGGTTCAACAAGGCCAAGTGCAAGGTCCTGCACCTGGGTCGGTGCAAACCTGGTATCAATACAGAGCAGCCCTGCGGCGAAGGCCCTGGGGGTACTGGTGCATGAAAAGCTGGACATAAGCCAGCAATGTGTACTCACAGCCCAGAAGGCCAACTGTATCCTGGGCTGCATCAAAAGAAGCATGGCCAGCAGGTTGAGGGAGGTGATTCTTCCCCTCTACTCTGCTCTGGTGAGACCCCACCTGGAGTCCTGCGTCCAGCTCTGGAGCCCTCAGCACAGGAAAGAAAGACATGGACCTGTTGGAGCAGGTCCTGAGGAGGGCCACAAAAATGATCAGAGGGCTGGAACACCTCTTTTATGAAGAAAGGCTGAGAGTTGGGGTTGTTCAACCTGGAGAAGAAAAGGCTCCGGGGACACCTTACTGCGGCCTTTCAGTACTTAAAGGGGGCTTCTAAGAAAGATGGGGACAAACTTTTTAGCAGGGCCTGTTGCGACAGGACAAGGGGGAATGGTCTTAAACTAAAAGAGGGTCGATTCAGACTAAGAAGGAAGAAATTTTTTACAATGAAGGCAGTGACACTGGCACAGGTTGCCCAGAGAGGTGGTAGGTGCCCCATCCCTGGAAAAATTCAAGGAAGGTCAGGTTGGACGGAGCTCTGAGCAACCTGATCTAGTTGAAGATGTCCCTGCTCATTGCAGGGGGTTTCAACTAGATGACCTTTAAATCCTTCCAACACAAACCATTCTATGATTCTATGATTCTATATGTTTTATTTATGTATGTATATGTATATGCTATATACAACTGCTACATGTAAGATATAGATGTCTTTCTATCTGGAAGACAAAAAAATATAAAAATGTATATTTTTTTATATATGAGATCCAAAGAAAACTGGCAGCTAATCAGAAGGTGCTCTGAGATCCTGTGGGTTTTGCAGCTCAAAAAAAAAGGCAACCATCAAATCGTGAAGCAGTATGAAAACACACGGGGTTTAACATTGTCAAATATGGTGGATCCCTACCATAAGATGGCAGCTAAAACAACATGTCAGCCTCTGTGTATTTAGCAGGAGGAAACCTGCAGCTCTGACACCTTTTGGGTGTAGACGTAACTGGAAGAGGAGGGGACTTTGGGGCAAGAGGGACATGTGGCTGCTGGTGGATGCAGGGCTTCCCTGGAGGTTGGGGAATGGTACCTGACTCTTTACTTGGATCAACATTATCCCTGTCCAGCCAGTCTGACCTGAAGGGTATGTCCTGGGGTCCCATCAGCATCTGATCCAGGCACACAATGAGTTGTTTCACCCAACTGGAACTAAGCTACCTATCTTGTGTTCATTCGAAAGTGCTGGTGAAAGAGCTGCCATCATTCCAGCTCAAACCAACCCTGTCAGAAACAGTTGGAAAACTGATACTGGATCACGTTTCTTACCAAGTATTGCCTAAGAATGGGCAGCAAGTACTGTAAATAATTATATTATCAAAGCACCGTTTTCCACTCTTCCTCGTCTGGATGAAACAGGAGTGTCTTCAGGAGCTGTATGTAACACAGAATATAGGTGTTCTGCCTTTCTGCAGCTGATATTTTTAGTTGACAATCATTTGCTAGCTTGGGCAATTACAGACAATGTCTGAGACTCCTTCTGTGGCTTTTTCAACTCAGTGAGCTTCTACATTTCTTTCTTTTACTCAGCTGGTAACTTAAGATCATAGCTGCTTTATATGCATAGACAGTGAAAAAAAAATTTCATTGACTGATTAACGATAATAAGATAGGAATTTCATAGTTTTGATTGCAAAGATAAATGTTTCCCACTACTAATTGATTTTGGCTCTGTTCTGTGTGTCTGCATGTTTTGTTCTACTGATGGATTTTGACTCTTTTATACTTGTGTGCTTTGGTTTTTCGCACGGTGGGTGTATCAGCATCAGGGAAAGATGTCTGGTTTTGAAGAAGTGCAAATTTTGTCTGAAGAGATACAAATAGCCCTTCAGCAGTAATGATACAAACAGTCTGCATTCCTTACCACGACAGTAATGATACAAACAGTCTGCATTCCTTACTGGGCAAGTTAGATAGTTACATAATTATTCTACAATTAAAATAGCCTTGGGGTTTTCTTCTTCAAACACAAGTAGGAAAACCCAAGGATTCTGAAGTCTATTACTTCTGAAACAGCATGCAAAAGGTCCTAATCTGAGTGTGCTGATTTTATCTGTCATAAATATATTTAAAATTTCAAATGTAAAAAACACATTATTGGCAAAGAGGTGGTAATGATGAGTAGATAAGACAAGGACATAAAATAATTGCTATTTAGAGCTGCATTGATGGACTGTTGTGACAAGTCTGGATAAAAAGTACATGCAGAACAAGAAAATATATTTTTTGGAAAGCACTAAAATTTAGACATTTTTGATGACTTTAGTGTCTGATGTGGAAAAAGGATAATCATGATTTTTAAAGAAAAAAAAAAAGTAGCATTAATCTCACCTAGCTTTAGACGTTTAAAGTTAGATACCTAAATCCCCTGGGTCTTTTACGTTTAATGGAGTGAAATGAGCCTCTCCAGAGGTCCTAATTTAGCTTGGGAAGGATCATGCTCTAATTATACCTCTTTTCTTGTAGCGAGGTGGGTGTTGGCGCCTTTTCCCGAGAGGAAACAGCCTCAGGTTGTGCCAGGGGACGTTTAGATTGGATATTAAGAAAAATTTCTTCACTGAAAGGGTTTTCAAGCATTGGAACAGGCTACCCAGGGAAGTGGTTGGGTCACCATCCCCGGAGGTATTTAAACGACATGTAGATGTGGTGCATAGGGACATGGTTTAATGGTGGACTTGGCAGTGTTAGGTTTGCAGTTGGACTCAATGATCTTAAAGGTCTTTTCCAACCTAAATGATTCTATGACTCTTTCCACTGAGTGCAAAAGAAGCCTAAGGTGGCATTTAACTTTAATAAATTAAGTTAGGGTAGATGAACATATACTTCAAATACTCTACAATAAAATAAATGATGGTGAGAACACTGAATGGTAAACTCATATTATAAAGCATGAGACAGTGTGCTAATAGGAAATCCAAAACTGAGATTTTGGAATTAAGAAAAAAATACTATGGGAAGAAAACTTGAATTTTTTTGTCATCTTGGACTCTTTTCTGAAATAAGAAGAATAAATGGCACTGTGCTCCTGCTCTTTGCAGCCAATTAACAGGTTAATTATACACCTCAGTAAAAATTCAGATTGTTTTGAACTATCAGGCAATGAATTTTATAGTGATAGCATGCAAGGTGTATAGTGCAAAATGTACCCTGACAATTACTTCCTGTGAGCTGTAAAACTGCAGGAAACACTTTTTTTTTCCTCCAAATTAGCAGAAAATAACACTTGTATATTCAATGCCTGCTCTAGTTCTCATTCAAAATAATGGGAATGCCTTATCTTCCAGGAAGTCCTGGATTGTCCACTTAAACATTAAGTTAACAATAGTGTTTGCTTAAACTGTAAGGCTACAGCAGACACTCTTCCATTGGGCTGAGAGAAGGAGAAAGGAGGTCATGAATGAGTCCTGGTTACTGTGTTTGATGGCCTTCCATCTGCAACTGTTTGTTACTGTGGTCAATTTTCAGAAGTCAGACGTATTTGTCACATACATCTGTTTCTCACAAGAAATGGATATAGAAATATTTATCAAATTCTGCTGTAATGACTCTTGCCACTTACATGAATCAGGCAGCCCATGCAAGAAATTACCATAAGAATAGATGGGAGAAAGAAGCAAGATGCAAAATTTAAGCCACTAAGCTTAAATTAAGCTACTTCTGCAGTACACTGCAAGTCACAAAGAACATACTTCTGTTCATCCAAGGTATAATATGATTTTCTATGATGTGCATCACACACGAAGCATACTGTGGTTGGTAGACATGTATCAGATGGTTCTTTCTGTAGAATTTATATTATAGAATGTTCACTAGAGAATAAAACATTGTGTACAGATGCTTCCATAAAAAGTGATTTCTCCTGAGCTGAGCACCCAGAGCTCCTGTGAGTCTGGATGCATTTTTTCAGACTTCTATATTTGACCAGTTGTTTTTGATGTGAACGTGTCATCAAAGTTGTATGCAACAATACTTCGTCAATACAGGCTGGATCGATGGGCTGAGGCC
>NW_009195731.1:26888-39326 GCF_000690835.1 Fulmarus glacialis | reverse complement strand
GGGCCCGGGCGCGGTCGGGATGGCGTCTGTCCTCTCGTCCCCGGGTCCGAGGAGCGCTGCCCACCTCCCGGGAGCGTGGTGAGGATGAGTCCTGCGGCCCGGGTAGCGCTCAGCTGGAGGTAATTAACGGCGCCGCTGCGGTCCCGGGGCACCGACAGCTCCCTCCGCCGCTGCCCGTCCGGCCAGGACAGCCGCTTGTCACAGGAATGTTAATCGAGGGGTCGCGTCCTGGCCCGCGGTAAACGGGACACAGAATGGCAAATATGAAGTCCACTCACTGAGTTCTGTGTACCAGACTAGTGTGCCGTGCCTGATACTTCAGGTGCTCAGGAAAGTAGCAAACGGCCTGAGGCCTGTAGGCATTATTGTAATGTAAGTTTATCAGATAATAGTTACAAATGTAAAGCAAGCGCTAGCTTAAGTATAAAGAAAGGGTGTGTAACTACTGGTAGGAGAAATACAGTAAAACAGCGAGGGGAAGCAGCAAAAGGGAAAAAATACTGTATCCTGCCACCTTTGTTATGTCACCATTTTTGGTTTGTGGAAGTAAGAATGCCACAGAAGATGACCAAATACTCCATGCTTAAGGACATTATATTCTTCTATCTGCTCCCAGTTAACTATTGTTAGTAGTGTGCCTACTTTGGAACTTCCTATGCCTGTAGCACCCCAGCTTTTAGTAGTGAAGATCTGATTATGTGACTTTTGTGATCAGTTTGTAAGGCTCTTGCCTAGGTCTTGAAGACTGAATGGCAAGATATCTCGGCCTGTTGATGTGGAGTATCTGTGAACAGTTGGAATTATTCCAGAACGAGCTGGGTCTAACTGAGCTCTAAAGATGAAGGGTGTCTGTGATTCCTAGAGCGGTACATTACATTACAGAAAAGAGAAGTTCCCTTTTATAGGCTGTTCAGTTAACATGGATCAAAACTTATCTATTAGTTTGATGCCTGAACACCCTCCTGCCCCTTATTTTATCAGCAAACTTAAGTTTGCAAATTGTCGGAGTACAGATTTTGAATCAGTACTGTTCTATTGTGGTTTAGATAAAGTAGAAAATGAGATTAAATTATGCTGTAGAGAATAATTTTATTACCTAATAGATAATCTCCCTTGTCTTTCAACAGAGCAGTAATAAATAAAGGGCTACCGTGAGTTACTTATTAAGTCAAAAGGTTGAAAGTTTTCCAGCAAATTAATGTTTTAAGAAAAATTGTCTCATATTAAATACTTCTAATGCTTTTCTAAATGTGCTTCAGTTGTTGGTAAACTCAAAACTGTATTCAAAATGCACAAATGTCATCTGCAGGACACCAAACGCCAAACTCGTGTAATGGTCAGGAAAGTTGTGCAATTTCCCATCTCTTACACAGGGTGGCACAATATAGCTGGAAATCTATCGAGTGTTCAAATGTAACCTAGAAAACAAGCAAACAAGAGGTCAGAGCCAACTACTAGGGAACGCTGAATAATTCTATTTTTAAACATCAGACAATTGCAAATATAAGCAGATTCTCACATGAAAGCTTTACCAAAGAGAACAGGCTTGAAGGAAAAATGCTCTGTCGCATGAATTTTCCATGGAAAAAATTAATTGTTACACAATTTCAGGTCTGAAATAATTCACAATTAACCTTTAAGTAGAAAATAGTCATCAAAAGGAACAGAATACCAAAACATTGACCTTTTTCATGGTCTTTTCCCATTTTACTTATTAAAAATATATTTTCTAGTAATCTAAAAGCAACAACAAAACCAACTAGATTAAAAATGCCCCCCTTTTCAAGTGGTTCAAGCAACAGCTCAGAAATGTTGGAATTTTAAAACATCCATTTGAAAGTCTGTCTCTGTGGGGTTTTATTTGTATAGAATTCCTCCTTGCCATTTTCCCTATACAGCAAGTACGAATACTGGGTTTTTTCCCAACTTTATTTTGCCCTTTTTTGATGATAAGGGCTTTGGGCTGTAGTTTACCTCTGCTTTTGTAGTCCATGCACGTAACTTGGCTCCTGTCTTAGACACCTGTGATACAAAATGACAAGATCAACGCGTTATAGAGTAGTAGCTTTCAGGTATGTGGACAGGAAGTATGTAGCATGTAATATTTTGCCTCACTTCTGATATTCCTGTTGGGTACACATCACCTCTTTAAAGCCATTCTACTGTAATCAGTTGTCAGCTACTGTAGCTATCTGAGTTTCATAGTTGCATCCTCTTTGCATATTATGGGGTAAATTATTGAGCAGAAAGTGACCCTCACCACAGTCCTTCTATGTCCCTGTGTACTTTCTCCCAAACCTCCCTGAGCTATTTCAGATGCAAGCCATGATGCTATAGTGGACTCGTTCTTCTTAAGCAGACTTGCACTTCACATCTCCTAGCACTCCTCCCTGTCGTTTTGCCTTTTTCTATATTGGAACAAATACCTCGTTGTTGAAAAGAAGTCAAGGTCTAAGTCAGGTCTAAGTGAAGATCTTGTGTTTGGAATTCAGCTAGAGAAGTACAAAAATACAAAAAATGCGCATCTTTCATAACAGTCAAACCAAACCCCAGACCTTTGCCATTTCAAGGACATAGCTATTACCTACATACAAAAGAGAATCTATTCATCCTCTATGTGTATGATTTTCAGGTTTTTTAATGCATTTTTCCTATCAGAGAGCATCACAGTTTGTTAGGTACAAACAGTACCAGTTTGTATACCAGTATGAGAGAAAGGAAGAGCCAACTTGCTAGCCATGAGAGTCTTCATGTCTGCATTTGTGTGTGTGGTGCGGGATATAATGATTACCTTGTTCACAGAAGTTATTGATGTTCTTCATTAGTATTTAAATAAGACTTCTGTATCTGCAAGTGAAAGGTACTAAATACATTGCTATTAATACCGTATTTGCTAACTACGATGTCCTTAAGAAAAAAAGATATTAATCCTAAACTTCACTTCGGTTGAAAGCTGAGGGACCCATTAACTGTGGGAATAATGTAGAAAAATAAAAGCAATAAGAGATCTCTTGCATCTGCCTCTTCCAGATAAATACCATTAGACAATTCCAGTGCACCAGTAGAAATGCAGACAAACATATGGCTGTATACTGTTAACTCACATTTCTTAATTTGTACTAGAAAGTCTGCCTATCTCAGAAAAAGGAGATAGTTACACATAGGTACAGATAACTTCTGTTTTCCGAGGTTATTGTCTGCATAGGTATTTTTGACATGGTAAACATCCTTATCTTACTGTGCCTCGTAAGAAATGTCTGATCTTTGCCATTTGTAGTATCAGCTTAATGTCTACCATAATGCTGTGTTAATAATATATTTTTTTATCATATTATGGTCAGAATCCAATACCAAGTGTGGATGAATCACACCAGGAAAATATTTATTCATGATCAAAAAATCTGCAACTTCCTTTATATGAAACTGTTGAGTTCTCAATTTGTGTTTCCGTGTATTCTGATGGTCAGGCTGTTATTCATACTTGCGTGCAGCATGAATTCAGTGATACTTGGTTCAGCTCAGTTTTTACAGTTTCTGAAAAAAACATGAAGTACGCTGTTACATGGACAGAAGATATCTTTGCTGGTTGAGCTTGAGGGGAAAACTGGGTACAATTATATATTCTTTCAATTATTCATGACTTGGGTCTGAAGTGAATGTGTATACGTTTTTCACTTATTCACTTTATAAAATTCAAAACTAAGCCCAGAAGCAGTTTTATTCTTGGCAGCGTGACAAGTTTCCTTTCCTCAACGAACCAGTCAAAGGAATTGTTCCTTAGAGAGTTTGTCATCCTCACGTATCCCAGAGAGTCAGGAGGGGAGCTGGCATTCATTACACCCCATCACACATATGCATGTGCATTCCCCCCCTCTCTCCCTTTCTCCCTGACTGTGACAACAAGCCCATCTCAGAGGACTTGTTTATATCTAGCATGTGGTTTCATTTGTGTAGCTGATTCGTAGTTCATTAATCCAGAAAGCATTGCCCAATTCTGGTAAGGACAATGTATACATCCATATTCTGCTTATTCCGCCTCCTATCCCCAATGCAACACACAGTTTATGCTCTGTTTTGCAGAACAACTAGAGCAAAAGCAGCTCAAGAGCCAAAGCTGATGTAAACATACATTAGGAAATTGTTTTGATCTGGCCTATCAGGCTGCTGGCAACGCACTGTGCTTCCTTGGGAGACATGCAAATTTATGGGACACAACTTGACATGATTAAGGCAATGCATACAGAAGAGGTAATTGCCCTTCGGCAAGAGAATGATGTCAAGAACCAATGATTCTTTATGTTCTTGGCAGTGCAGGTAGGATCATGAAATTAGGGGCCTCTTGCAGATTCACTATAATTTAGGTGTTGGGTTGCGTATTTTTTAAACTATGTTTTTCCAGCTTTTATGGTTTATTACTATTAGTTGTTTGTCTTGCAGGGGAACCTAAGGACAACAGTCAATTCATAGTCTTCAAAACCTAAATCTGTATCTGCTGATATTATATAGCTTATGATAGCTTGTTGAGTCTGGAAAAAACAAAAAAAACCAAAACAAAGCAAAAAAAACAACAAAAAAGAGGAGTTAAAATAATGCCACAGGGAGGCATCATCTTCTGCTATTCACTCACAGCAGTGGGGTTCTTCACTTTGAAGTTTAATTATCAGAGACACTGACACTCCTTGTTGACAGACATGTGCTCAAAACTCATCCACATGCCTGAGTGGAGTCAGATTCATCTTGTGCCAGGGTTAATGAGAAATTACTGATCACTACCTGGGAATTTGGGGGTAAGAACGGCTGAACTTAGGGTGAAAGACTCCATATCCTATGACTACTCCCCTGAGTCAGCCTAGCAAATAGCTAACTGTAATATCTTAATTAACCATGTGTTAGAATCAACCTTATTCTCCCTTGCAAGCTGTACACATTGCTAATTACATTGGGTAAACACACAAGTGCACAAGGGAAGCAGGCATTACTGCAGTGGTGGGGCAGTTAGGCTTCCCACTGTACTGTATAGCAAACCAAGTCTGGTGGCACTGGCATGATTTTGAAATGGCACCCTTTAATTTAATGCAAACATAAGGATAAGGGAAACCATACTCTTTGTATGTTGAAGAGCATTACCCTTCCAACCACTTGGACAAAACAGGCACAATAGACAAAGGAGGCTGTCTTTGCATTCCTTTCCCCTGTTAAGTTTGGCAAAGGAAGAAACTAGTAGGAAGAGCACAAAGTGTGTAGCTCTGGATGCTGTCATCTTTCATACGCCTACTATACAGAGAGCCTCCGACACACATGTTCTGCTGCTTTGAATACTCACGAGCCTGAGTGTCAATATAGCCTTGCTGTGCTGGGCGCACAGTGAGAGGAAAGGGGAAGCGTGGTTGGAGTGTGTTGTATTCTGGCTGTGCACAGCTGGCATATGATTCATCAGGGACTTGTACCATCTGGTACAGATGAGAGTCTATCTTGTTACACAGTGTCTTTATCAGAAATAGGGACTTGGAAGAACATCACAAAGCTATGATTAGTTTGGGGTGCAAATTTAACTTCTGAACTACAAACCTCATGGAGAGGCTGACCGCTTCCAGCAATCACATTCGGCAGTTTGTCCAATGCATAGTTGGTAAATACTTGATTTTCTAGGTTCTGCTAGTTGGATAAAACTTTTAAAAGTGTGTAATTTCTTGTAGTTTTTTAGATCTAACACAATATAGTCCCAAATAAAAGTCCTTTTTAGAGCTAAAATGCTTCGAATTTATTTTTTCCATCCCTCTCCATCAGTACCCAATTTCTTTGACATTTCCTCCACTGGTACTTGTCATGTTCCTCTTTAAATTTGTTTTTGGTTCTCTATTGCTTTATGTATTAAATGCAATTTTTTTGAGGTAATTCCCATCTAAGCTTTCTCTAACAGTCCCTGGCCCTTCATCTCTAAGCTGTTATTCCGTTAGAATACTTAGATTTTATCCTAGCCATTAATTTTAATTTTCAAACAGTATTTTTTGAAGATTAGCTAAATGAAATCATTTTTGCAATTAGCGTCAAATTAATCCATAATGGAAGGTAGATAACAGCAGAGATGGAGTCTCTAGATTTTGACAGATACCCTTACTGGGTTTAATGTTTTGTATAATACCTCCTTAAGTGAGCAAAGAGCTTGCCTTGATGACTTCCCTCACACCTAGGCTGCTGGCCAAGTTTAAGAAGACAAGTAAGCAGTTCTGCTGGGGTAAAATTAATTATTTATTGTTTACTGGTTTTGGATGAGGTTTCCGTGTGTACTCTGTAAACATACTTTGCGCTTGGTCATATCCTACTAGTCTAGCAAAATTCTCACAGAATACTAGTAGAGCTGGTGAACAACAAACAAACAAAAAAAATCCCCCCAAGAAACCAAACACCAAAAAAACCCCCGAACTCCAAACATTAGCTACTGTCATCACAAGTAAACACGTAAACTTTGAGATCCTAGGATTAAACACAGAGGATATGCATGGGTAAAATTAAAGAACTGAAGTCCTTAAACTATGGATAGTGAGACCTCCAGCGAGCAAACAAGATTTTACCTTTCTGCATGTATAAGGGCCCCAATTTATGATGTATCTTGGCTGTTGCTGCTTGTTGAAGTTAACAAGCCTAGCTGTACCTTTCTGGCAGAGGATGCCATGCTATAACACAGGCTGTAGAACAAAACGTTGTCTGTTTCTTTTCTACTACAGTTTACAGCACAAGTTGAAAGTGGCAATTTAAACTAAATTATTACATTATTAGGTTAATGAGAAAAAGCTCTCTTTGCTGGCTCTACCATGGAAACGGTAACAGAACAAGTGGTCCTGATAACCACTTCTGAATTGGAGATAATGAATCAAACCCTTTTGGATGCCTTTGAAATTAAGACTAACATATAGAAAATCTGTGTGTAATTTTCAGTTCTGCTCTTTTCATGACCTTGGCCAAGAAAGATCACAATGTAAGGTGTGGTTCCTTATTACTCCAATTCATAAACAAACTGTGTAGACTGTAAATTCTTCTGAGCAAGGATGATGTTAAGCTGTTAGTTTTGCACAGTGAGGCCTTGGCTTTACCTGGAGCTACTTAATTTTACTGTAGTAGAAATCAACAATACCAAACTATTGATTTAGGGTCATTTAAATTCAGTGTTAATTATATTTGTTCAGCTATAGTCCATGTATGAACCTCACAAATGAGGAATGCTCCCAAGTCATTGAAACTCCTTCTATGAATATCCTCTGTAATATTTAAGCCTTTCAATTTACTTAATGTTGAGATGAATATGTGAGCTCTGCAATGATTAATGAGATCTCCGAGAATGAGGATGTCTCCCTCAAATACTGTTGTCTGTAAAGTTTGCACCTAAATGCTTCCAGAGACCTAATTATCATTTGTGGGTATCAGTCTGTTCTCTCACAGACATACTGTGGATCTCAAGTTGAATAGAAATAGGGGAGATAAGGAATGGAGATACAAGCACGGCATTTTGCAGCCAAGTGGTCACATATGAAATTAAATCAGTCCTATTTGTGGGCTAGAATATTGGGAAGGAGATTTTTTTCTGAAAACAGAACTGGAAATCCTTTGCATCACTGCTATTCACTCTAGGTAAGCAAAAATCAATACGGATTTGTCTAGGGGTGGATTTTGTTAGATTCATGGTCAAATAAAATGTGAAAAGCACTGTCACGCATAACAATGTTGGGGCATCATAGGCACCATAAGAAAATAAAAAGGCAGAAAGAGACATGTCTGTTGTGTCCCACAGTCTTCAATTTATACCCCAAGCATGCAAAAGAATTGAGCGAACCAGAAGGAGCCTTCTACAATGGAGCAATCTAGAATATTGCCCTCAATTTCCAGCGCATTTACAAACTGCTATTACTAAATATGACTCATCAAGATTAAAAAAGAAAAATAATTTAGTCAGAGCTGTTGTCAAGTCACTATTTATTGTTACTTTTTGTATTTGCTGTGATAAGCACTAAAATTTGCACACTCCTTGATAAATCATTGTTTAGCGATGTCTAGAGGGTCCAGTAAATGGTTTGAAATTGCCACAATGTAATAAATGGTTATTTGATAATGAATGAAATTGTTTGAAAATACTGTTAAAATGTCAAGTTTTAACATTTAGAACATTAGTCAAAAGGAGTGCAAACATGGAAACCATAGTGACACTATAAATATACTGCAACAAATACATTTATTTGTACAGGGCAAATATTAGGTGCTGTATACAAACCAGTATGAATTGATATATGAAGTTAATTTCAATCTGTAAAAGTAATTGCATTGGTTTAACTTATTTAACTCTCCTTACAATAATATTTATAGCAGAGCAAGAAAGTAAAGAAATAAATGATGATAAATAGATAAAATACATAGGAAATGGGAATTGTTTTCCAGTTTAATTACGCTGTCACATAAAATTATCACAGAAATACACTATGCCGACAAGAAGAATACATTAAAATCCCATTATGCTGTGCAGAGTTGGCTAGCTTTTGTTGCTGTTTATTCCATAAATAGCTTTTCATCTTTTCAACTATCGTGAAAAGTTAAACTTTGTAAAAAAATACAGCATGCAAAAAGGACAATATAGTCTGTGCCAGTTGATGGTTAGCCTGTAGCATGAAGCTGGGAAGCAAGAATGTCATACCTTTCTCTTCAAGAATAAATCTGGCCACATAGTAAAATTTGAAGGAGAAAAATGCCCACTCAGAATAAGTAATTTTCATTCTTTTTTTTTCTCAGACACAACTCTAACTGGAGAATTTTTGCATGGCTGTAGTCTCTATATACCATGCTCATATATTGTGGTGATGGAACACTGTTATAACTACAGTAAGAGCAGGACCAACAAGCAGGCAAAACATTATAATAAAAGAGCATTTCTTTTTTTTCTTCCAAGCCAGATATTTGTGGTTTCAAACTGAAGTTCATCTTATAATTTCTTTTCATGGTGAACAGCATCAATGTGTGTAGTATTTTTTATCCATCTGCTTTTTATGTCTTGGGCTGAACACAAAATGACAGCCTCACCAGAGGCAGAAAGATGCATTATTCCTCTGAAGGGGACTTGATTTTTCTTCTCTATTTCTGTCAGAACAGTTGAAGCTTAGTTTGCTTGAAAATAGTTATTTGCTTAGAATATAGGTAAAGAACACTATAATGCTGCAGTTAGTGCTAATAATATGGCTGCATTATTTTGACCTCTCAATTATATCATAAATCTTGCTGTGTTTTTAAATTTGCAACTTCCAAAGCTGTGTGATTAAGTAGGAGTTGGTGCTTTACTTAATTTAAAAAAAATTAAATATTACTCTTTAGGGTTTCTGGAAAATATGGAAAATATGACTCGTTGGAGACTTCAAATTCAGAGGAAAATTTTTAATATAGACTTCATTAATTTTTAAAATCTTATTATTTTTAAACCTACTTTCTAAATCTTTAGCATCTGATTGATGAGGTTTGATCAATGAGGATAAGCAATACTCTGACTAGAAAGGAAACCTCTAGAATATGAAATACCTGTGAAGAGAATACTATCTGCAAACTGAAATCCCAAAAGATAAGGCAGCTTCCTGTGTAAAATGAGATTTAGGTCATCAAAGATATTCCTAGTACTTGTCATTCTTGAATAAATTAAATTAATGGACTTGCTCCAAAACTTTATTCCAGCTCTTTAAAATTATGTGTATGCTGTAAGAACGATTTTTTAAAGCTGTCTATTGCTATAAAAGAATGGCTATAACTAAAGTAAGCTATCATTAGACTGTAGAAGGGATCGTTTATTATACTCCAAAATGGTCTGTTATTTACAGTTCTGATTAAAAAAATTGAACGTGGAATGCATTCAAATTTCACATTGTAATACTGTTAACTTGCCTTCTAACAGTAGCAAATGATATTTTGGCTCACAAGAATGATTTATATGAGCTTTTATACTACCACATGAGCATTTCAAAAGAACAAAAATTGACAATATCATCTGAATGTTTATGCAAATCAGAGACAACCACCTTAATTCTCTTCTTGTTGTTATTTTCTTATCTTAACCCATAGTAACTTTGGTGACACACATACAGTTATGTGTTTTGGGTTTTTTTTAAAGGGGCTTCTGATTTTAGCAGTACAGAAATTAGATAAAGCCTAAATTTTAGATATATATAGCATCCAAACTACACTGAAAGCTAGTGCTCATCTTCAGTAGCCCCAGATATCCACTTTGAAGTATTTTCAGAACTGGAGACACAAAACATGACAGCCATAACTATATCTCATTAAAGATCTTGAGAATCAACTGCTATAATTGTTGGAGTTTAGACACTATCATTATGAAGACATATAAAGAGATATGTAAAATAAATACACCTACTCCTAATGAACTTTCAGGTTTTGCCCTTTATAAATTGTGCCACTATGATTTTTGCTTGGAAAGTTGGGTTTAAACAAATTCAAAATGAAACTTTACCAGAATCAAATCTCATCTCTTTTCAGCCACAACCATGAACTTGGCTTTGATGACTTTAATTTAGAAGCTGTCTATGAGATTTGCATTTTTGTAAACATTTCATGCAATAGCAAAGGTAATATCCATTGGGGGGGGTTTTTTTGGGGGGGAAGAAGCTAAGTGACACTGAGTTATGAAAGGACAGCCCAGAACTGAGTGATGTCATGAATTGCTGTCTTCATCCAATTAGTTGAAGTTGTTTAAAATCTTTGAAATTTTATCTTTCTATGAAAGAGGGAGGAAATTCAGAATCTTTGCATCAATGCTTTCAGCCTTAAGATTGCAGAGTTTTACACATCTTTTTGGGATGAAGTACTGTTCAAGCTAATAATTAATAATAATTAATATTAGAAGTATCACAGTAATAAACAAGTAACAGTGTTTGTTACAAACACACATGCGCACCAGGTAAAAAGAGAACCAATTACGTCCATCAGATTGAGTTATTGCTATGCTGCTTCATGCAGGACAAGGTTTATCATCAAGACTGTGCAGAAATACTCCACAATAATGTCCCAAATTCAGAGTCGTCCTGTAGGGTCATTTGTGCTTCCTTCCTTCTTAATTATGGCTTCTTGGACTCCGGTCTGTTCTCAGTGGAGTCAATAAAAACACAACAGGAGCAGAATTCAGGCCCTTTGGCCACAGATGAAACTCTGAAAATCACTAACTTCTAGGAGTAAACTGAGGTTTCACTTGAAATTCCAGTAGTGGCAGTTTTGTGCCACTATTGAGCAAGTGTCTTGGCATAACAGAAATAATGCTTATCTTTAAAAGCATTTTCTAAGGTCTATATTTGTCACCCTTATATGGCAGGTTATTAATGCTTCTTTCTATCGTATTTTACATGTTCATACCTTTGGCAAGGGCATAGAGACCCTCTTATCTCTGAACATACTCCTCAAAACACAAAGAACTAAACAGAGGTAAAAATCTATTTCTCTTGCTAGTTTTTTAATTTTCTAAAAAATTAAACTACATATGTACAGAATCAAGAATTCCTTAAAAGAAAGGAAAGGCACTGTGAGGGTTGGGGTTTTTTTGGTTTGAAAAATCAGGAAATTCTTAAATGACAAGTATCACTATAACAACAAAAAAAAAAAAAGAAAAAAAAGTATCTTGTTATCTTCAGAAGTCAGATATAGAACTGAGCCTCTAAAATTGAGGAACTTCTTGTTCCTAAAACAATCCCTCCACACTGTCATTTAAGCAGAATATGGAATTCCTGTATGTTTTTCCAGCATGTACCAGAAGTTGTACTCAAATCACCAGAGTTTTGTGTCCTGGACTTGAAGTGTTTTTACCAAACCTAGGAGAAAGCCAAAGAGCCAAGTGAGTCAGAATGTCTGTCAGTTAGCGTGTTGTAAAACTGAGGGGTTTTTACCACTGTTGCCTACTAATAATTTGGGACATCTGTTTGGTAAGTAGGACCCAGAGTAGTCCCATATAAAGGCCTCAACTCAGTGTAATATTTAATTGAGTAATCCACTCAGAAGCAGAAGGGCCATTGCCGTGCTTTAATCTCACTGGCTGTGAGTACCTTGCTGAATCCAGGCCAACGCAGTGACGTGAATTTACACGTGATGTTGTGAAGCCTGTACAGGTTACGTCAATTGTGCTATGGCCGAGCATTTCGAGTCTTCATTTTCTGTAAAGTCTATGGCTTCCCTTTGCCACAGGTTGGCAAGGCATATTGTGCCTATAATACTGTCTTCTGATTTGTCAGCTGTGCATTGATAAAGATACAGATGAGCCATATGCTAGTGAACTAAGCTGTTAAATGGATTTTTGGGGAAGTTCAGCTGCGAGGAGTTTTACAAGTGCCAGCTTAGATTTTTCTTTGAACTGCATTAGCCATAAATATGGATTATTTCTGTAGGTCCTGTATATGGAGAATTCGATCT